>NC_064765.1:38603519-38754999 GCF_011397635.1 Epinephelus fuscoguttatus | reverse complement strand
GTCGGTACAGGAGACCTCCGTTACAGGGACAAGGTATTAAATTTAAAGCCGATGGAATCATTTCCTTAAATTTTGCTACAGCACTATCTGATAAACATCTAGCATAGTAACTGTTGCTGAGTGGCGTGTAATCAAGTAGAAAGAAATCAAAAGTTATTAAGTAGTGATCTGATAGCGAGGGATTCTGTGGAAAGACTAGTACGTTTTCAATTTCAATTCCATACGTCAGAACTAGATCAAGAGTGTGGTTAAAACAGCGAGTGGGTTTATGCACACTCTGTCTGAAGCCAATGGAGTCTAATAATGAGATAAATGCAGTGGCAGGGCAGTCATTATCAACTTCAACATGAATATTAAAATCACCAACAATAATAACTTTATCTGATTTAAGAACTAAACTGGATAAAAACTCTGAGAATTGAGATAAAAATTCAGAATACAGGCCAGGAGCATGGTACACTCTAACAAAAAGAAGTGGCTGTGAGGTTTTCCAGTGTAAAAGACCAAGGGCAAGGCTTTGGTTTGGACCAGACTCAGTCAGCATCTCTAGCATGAACAGAATAAAGTTCAGATGCAACTTTTAACTAACAGCAGCACTTAAAAAGTGTGGTTTTGTCATGTGCGTCAACAGTGCTATCAATGTAGTCATCCTGATGACTAAACAGGGGTGCAAACTCATCAGGGGCAGGGGCGCAGATGGGATTTTTGAACTGGGGGGGACCAAGCTGTCAGCAAATGATTCCAACTCAATTAGTTATTTTGTGTAAACACACACACACACACACACACACACACACATATATATATACTGAAGCTGCAATAAACATTAGAACCGTGAGTTTTCTGACTGAATGAACAATGGTAAACAAAGGCCTACCTGATCAACACTAGCCATACATGAAACTGTTGATGGTTACTAAAATAACATTATACATAAAAATAACAACATTAAAGATATTCACCTACAGCCTAGAATGCTGTTATTTTACATTTAACCTACTTCAGGTAAGTCAAAATGCCTTCTTGTTATTGCCAGACTAGCTACTCAACATTGCAAAACAAATATTTGCCACATCTAGTAAAGTCAACAGGCAACAGGCATAGAATATTTACATCTTTTGGTTCTTGAAAAAAACGCTGTGATTATTTTTCTTTCTTCTCTGGCTTCATGTGGCAGAAAAATCATCAGCTCAGTCATTAGACAGTTGTATATGATCACTATGGTTGCCTCTACAGGCACAGGCACAGTTACCAGCTCCTCTTAGGACCCCCGTGCCTTATGGTGCGTTACATTTACATTGGAAATCAAAACTCGGAGCTCTGAACAACATTGTAACCTCCGAACTGAGCGCTTCCCAGTTTAAAAACTTTTCCGACTTCAAAACTCGACTTACAAGTACAAATGAACGCACCATTTGCAGAGCCAGGTCCAAAGCTGTATAGTAAAAATGTATTTACTTTTTATTCTTAGAGATACTGCAACTGCTATTTGGTCAATTAAAGACAGGGCTTAGATGTGACATTTACAGGGTGCCCAGTAATTCAGTGGGTGTAGCAGGCACCCCATGTACAGGGCAACATCGTTGCTGCAGTGGCCATGGGTTCAATTCCAGCCCATGGCCCTTTGCTGCACATGTATGTATGGCTGTGAAGACACAACAAATTTCTCCTTCAAACAGCTGTATTTATTCAAGTTTCTCACCCAAAACTATATTTTACAAGATAATATTGAACACACCATGAGAACATTATAATTAACCTTTGTCCAATACTCATCTTTACTGAACGGAGATTAAATGCATCATAATGTATCTCAATGCAACCTCCATCTGTTAGTTTCGGCCAGCTGCTTATGGCAGTTCACCAGCTCTCCTCCTGCTGATGTCAACACTGATTGCTTGTTCACAGTGTAGCATTATCAGAGAGGGTCACTGATCAGCTGTTTAAACTATGGAGAATGGGAATCTGCCAATAATCATCAATCTCCAGTTGATCAGAGCACCCTTATCCAGGGGTGTTGTATTATAATCCATGCTTGTCCTCGACTCTGGCTGCTTAAAGCAGAGATAGTAAGTTAAGGCTCCATGTCACTGGTCCGACAGCCCATTGGTCCGACATCCCATTAGTCCGACGTCCCCTTGTTCCGATATGTGATTATACTAGGCTATACTGTATTTGTGTACCATAGAGGATCAGCAAACGCAACAAAAGTAGGCTACTGGTCGAGGTACAAGTGTCATAGAGAGGAGAGAGTGAAACACCATAACCTCCTGTTATTAACTCTGGGGTCTGGGTTGTGTGGGGAGCTCTCCGCAGTGCTGAACGGCTCCCGGCAGCTCCGCGACCGGCTCTGGGTCAGCTGGGAAAGGCTTGAGGCAGAGCAGGCTCATGGCTTATGTGTTTGCCACTTTCTTTTTCATTTTAACCCACACCATGATCTTTTCCTGACCCTAACCAAGTGGTTTTTTTGCCTAAACCTAACCAGACCTTAACCACAGGGCATCATGATGATTTCGGAACAACGGGACTTCGGAACAATGGGTTTAATATGGTCAGAACAATGGGATGTCGGAATAATGGGCTGTCGGACCAATGGGCAGACCCCATAAGTTAATTGCATATGGGGAGATTTTATAGCAGCAGCGCAAGGGGAAACACTGGCTAGTGTTTGCTGAATCAAACCAACTCAACTCAATCACGCTAATAAACAGTCATATCATGAGACATTGTCATATAGGCCAAGTAAGGTTATCATGATGTTGTGTGCGCACTGGGCACGAATAAAACAATTTGCGTGAGTGAAATACATGTTGTCATATACTTGCCGTCAAACTTTTCTAACTTGTGGGTATCTATGAATGGAATAACATGTTTGGACTAAATATTTTGCTTTATTTAGATCATCTGGACTACTGGCAATGTGGAACACAGTTTTCGTAGGATATGTTGTGTGAGTAAACCATTTAAAGTAACACTTACCTTTCTGGAAATTTTACACTTTTCTATGTGTAGGCTAAAATTCTATTAATAAGCTGATGGCACACTAAAATGTAAGTGAATTCCACCAGAAATAAAAACTCATCATATACCATTCTCATATGGTTCTAAGAAAACTCCCACCAATCAGTGCAATGATTGTTCGGAGTTTTCTCATGTCCTGTCTACCTTCCCCACGTGGAGGCCTCCGACTGACGTAACCACTCGCATAGCATCTCCCCACCACCACCCCCCACCCCTGAGTCTGTTAGACAACAGAAGCTAGTAACAGGGATGCTTGTGGATATAAACTAGTAACAGGGACACTTGTGGATATAAACTAGTAACAGGGACGCTTGTGGATATAAACTAGTAACAGGGACACTTGTGGATATAAACTAGTAACAGGGACACTTGTGGATATAAACTAGTAACAGGGACGCTTGTGGATATAAACTAGTAACAGGGACGCTTGTGGATATAAACTAGTAACAGGGACTCTTGTGGATATAAACTAGTAACAAGGACGCTTGTGGATATAAACTAGTAACAGGGACGTTTGTGGATACAAACTAGGATCTGGGACGCTTGTGGATATAAACTAGGATCTGGGACGCTTGTGGTTACAAACTAGGATCTGGAGCGCTTGTGGACATAAACTAGTAACAGGGACACTTGTGGATATAAACTAGTAACAGGGACGTTTGTGGATACAAACTAGGATCTGGGACGCTTGTGGATATAAACTAGTAACAGGGACGCTTGTGGATATAAACTAGGATCTGGGACGCTTGTGGTTACAAACTAGGATCTGGAGCGCTTGTGGACATAAACTAGTAACAGGGACACTTGTGGATATAAACTAGTAACAGGGACGCTTGTGAATATAAACTAGTAACAGGGACACTTGTGGATATAAACTAGTAACAGGGACACTTGTGGATATAAACTAGTAACAGGGACGCTTGTGGATATAAACTAGTATCAGGGACACTTGTGGATATAAACTAGTAACAGGGACGCTTGTGGTTACAAACTAGTAACAGGGATGCTTGTGGTTACAAACTAGTAACAGGGACACTTGTGGATATAAACTAGTAACAGGGACGCTTGTGGATATAAACTAGTATCAGGGACGCTTGTGGATATAAACTAGTAACAGGGACGCTTGTGGATATAAACTAGTAACAGGGACGCTTGTGGATATAAACTAGTATCAGGGACGCTTGTGGATATAAGCTAGTATCAGGGACGCTTGTGGATATAAACTAGTAACAGGGACGCTTGTGGATATAAACTAGTAACAGGGACGCTTGTGGATATAAACTAGTAACAGGGACTCTTGTGGATATAAACTAGTATCAGGGACACTTGTGGATATAAACTAGTAACAGGGACGCTTGTGGATATAAACTAGTTTCAGGGACACTTGTGGATATAAACTAGTATCAGGGACACTTGTGGATATAAACTAGTAACAGGGACGCTTGTGGATATAAACTAGTAACAGGGACGCTTGTGGATATAAACTAGTAACAGGGACGCTTGTGGATATAAACTAGTAACAGGGACGCTTGTGGATATAAACTAGTAACAGGGACACTTGTGGATATAAGCTAGTATCAGGGACACTTGTGGATATAAACTAGTAACAGGGACGCTTGTGGATATAAACTAGTATCAGGGACTCTTGTGGATATAAACTAGTATCAGGGACTCTTGTGGATATAAACTAGTAACAGGGACACTTGTGGATATAAACTAGTAACAGGGACTCTTGTGGATATAAACTAGTAACAGGGACACTTGTGGATATAAACTAGTAACAGGGACTCTTGTGGATATAAACTAGTAACAGGGACTCTTGTGGATATAAACTAGTAACAGGGACGCTTGTGGATATAAACTAGTAACAGAGAGGCTTGTGGATATAAACTAGTAACAGGGACGCTTGTGGATATAAACTAGTAACAGGGACGCTTGTGGATACAAACTAGGATTTGGAGCGCTTCTGGATATAAACTAGTAACAGGGACAGTTGTGGATATAAACTAGTAACAGGGACGCTTCTGGATATAAACTAGTAACAGGGACGTTGTGGATACAAACTAGGATCTGGAGCGCTTCTGGATATAAACTAGTAACAGGGACAATTGTGGATATAAACTAGTAACAGGGACGCTTCTGGATATAAACTAGTAACAGGGACGTTGTGGATACAAACTAGGATCTGGAACGCTTGTGGATACAAACTAGAATCTGGAGCGCTTGTGGATATAAACTAGTAACAGGGACTCTTGTGGATATAAACTAGTAACAGGGACGCTTGTGGATATAAACTAGTAACAGAGAGGCTTGTGGTTACAAACTAGCAACAGGGACACTTGTGGATATAAACTAGTAACAGGGACGCTTGTGGATATAAACTAGTAACAGGGACGCTTCTGGATATAAACTAGTAACAGGGACGCTTGTGGATATAAACTAGTAACAGGGACATTTGTGGATATAAACGACTAACATGGACGACTGTGGTTATAAACTAGTAACAGGGACGCTTGTGGATATAAACTAGTAACAGGGACATTTGTGGATATAAACGAGTAACATGGACGACTGTGGTTATAAACTAGTAACAGGGACGCTTGTGGATATAAACTAGTAACAGGGACATTTGTGGATATAAACGACTAACATGGACGACTGTGGTTATAAACTAGTAACAGGGACGCTTGTGGATATAAACTAGTAACAGGGACGTTGTGGATACAAACTAGTATCTGGGGCGCTTGTGGATATAAACTAGTAACAGGGACGCTTGTGGATATAAACTAGTAATAGGGATGCTTGTGGATATAAACTAGTAATAGGGATGCTTGTGGATATAAACTAGTAACAGGGACGCTTGTAGACATAAACAAGTAACAGGGCCAACTGTGGATATAAACTAGTAACAGGGACGCTTGTGGATATAAACTAGTAACAGGGACGCTTGTGGATATAAACTAGTAACAGGGACGCTTGTGGATATAAACTAGTAATAGGGATGCTTGTGGATATAAACTAGTAACAGGGACGCTTGTAGACATAAACAAGTAACAGGGCCAACTGTGGATATAAACTAGTAACAGGGACGCTTGTGGATACAAAGTAGTAACAGGGACGCTTGTGGTTACAAACTAGTAACAGGGACGCTTGTCGATATAAACTAGTAACAGGGACGCTTATGGATATAAACTAGTAACAGGGACGCTTGTGGATATAAACTAGTATCAGGGACATTTGTGGATATAAACTAGTAACAGCTAGAGCTGGGAACTGCCCATTGGTCCGACAGCCCATTGGTCCGACAGCCCATTGTTCCGACTTCCCATTGTTCCGACCATATTAAACCCATTGTTCCGAAGTCCGTTCCATTCTGGCATCATCATGATGCCCTGTGGTTAAGGTCTGGTTAGGTTTAGGCACAAAAACCACTTGATTAGGGTCAGGAAAAGATCATGGTGTGGGTTAAAATGAAAAAGAAAGTGACAAACATATAAGATGTAAGCCTGCTTCGCCTCAAGCCTTTCCCAGCTCACCCAGAGCTGGTCGTGGCACACCATCAAGGTAGAAATACACCCGCCAGGAGCCGTTCAGCACCGCGGATCGTCGGACTAATGGGATGTCGGACCAATGGGCGGTTGGACCAATGACATGGACCCCATTGAGCTTGCCCTGACATGACCGTGGTTTCGCCTGGAGCTGTCCCGATGGGGAGATGCCGGCAGCGCTGTGACAGAATGTAGGAGCGGGGGAAGCGTGGAGGGGTTAGCTCTAGGCTAAGAAATAACCCACACCAGCTGTTCCCAGCGGCCTTCTGGTGAACATCCACTCGCTGGACACGAAAATGGATTACATCTAACTGTGGAGATCCACTCACCGAGGAGTGAGGGACTGCTGTGTCCTTGTGTTCACTGAGACATGGATGAATGGCAACATATCAGACTCCGGTGTTGAGCTAACAAGGCTAACACTACACACAGCAGACAGGGAGGCTGCACCATCTGGTAAGCTCTGGCAATACAAACAATTCATAGTGCTGTGATGTGAAGAGGATCTCCCAGTTCTGCTCTCAGGATGTTTTTGACTGTGAAATGTCGACCCTTTTCATCTTACTATTGCACTATATGTTCTTTCTTATATGTTGCACAAATTGGTTTTTTTTTAAACTTCCATGTATCTAATGTTACCTTGCCAATGCCTACATCTATCATAAGCTCTTTTTAAACAGAAATTGTGCAAATTTGCAGGAAAGCCCAATCAGTCTTTGTTCAGCATTGGCAGTATAAAAACAAAATCGGGGAGTGCAGAGAAATGCCGCCTACCTACTTTTGTTTATACAGAATGTGCCTTTTTCGGGGCAATGCGGGGGTGTAAGCAAGTAAAAAAACGTGTAGCTCAGCTTGTAACGTAAACAGTGACCTGGGAGGGAAGCCGCGGCTAGTCAGTCCTTCGGCGATTCTCATGTAAGTTGGCCCGTTCTTCACCGTCCCTGTCGACTTGACGGTTAATGGCCTCTTCATTTGCGAGGACTAGGAGGGCGCACAATTCATTGTCTCCTCAGTTGCTCATCTTCATAGTGTCTGTCAGGTTTGTGTTTCCCTCTTGCTACTAGCTGCTCACTATTTCCTGCTATCAGCTGTTTCCTGTTTATCCACCGCCAGTGGGTTGCACGTGCGGCGTCATCAACAGTCCCTCCCGTTACGAAAGGCTGCCTCAGCCTTTTTAAACTAAAAGGGTTCCGCCAATATGCCTACGCTACAAGGTGGAAAATTGGGCACCTCAGATCAACTCGCCAATCCAGCTCTGTGTGTCTAAACGCTCGGAGCTTGCCTGGAAAAAGGCCCAACATTCGCGGGAAATCTGGCAGTGTAAAAGGAAGTGTTGTGTCAGTCACGAATGTGTCGTTCAAATCTTTTAAGTGAATGCACTGAACTGAATCACTTCCTGAACTGATTCGTTCCTTTCTCAGATCAGTTGAGCTCTCAGCAGCGAGTGTACAGGCCGGGACTGGAACTGCTGATTCAGTCCGTGTGAATGATAAATCACTCGCAAGGCGGAGACAGCCAGGCTGCAGGGAGGGAGGGACCACCTACCTGCCTGATGAATCACTTGGTGAACTAATCACTCTGTGAACGACACTCTCCCTGAGTGATTCAAATCATTTCCTCTCAGGGATACACTTTCATGGGGACCATTTTCTCCAAGCTAACGGCTAATGTAGCCAGGAGTCAAGCCACATAAACATACACACACACCTCCCCATTGTTTCAACAGATTTAGTTTTCAGATAAACAAAGTTAAAACGTTAGGCTGGCAGCAGTAATGACAAGAGTGAGACTCAGCAGTCAGTGCAGAGCAGCAGCTGCAGCGACGGAGACTGGGGGTGTGGTGTGTTCAAATGTAATAGGCACTTTATTGATCCCAGAGAGAAATTAGGTTTTTTTTTAACTTTGCTAAATTGCCACAGCAAGCAACAACTCACGTATAGTAGAACACAGCATGTAACAAGTAGTGTATAAAACCCGCAGTTTGAGAAAATGTGTGGCTGAGATTGTCAGATCCTCTCATTGCAGAGTAACTGTGCAAAAGTGTGCATGTTAAGTGACTCAGTGATTCGCAGCACATTCAGTGAACGGATCACTGAGTACTGTGGTACGTTCACTGAACAAACTACACAGTAAGTAAACGGGGTTTGTTCATTTCTATTAGGCACTTTAGTTATCTCGGAGTGAAATAACATTTATTTTTCCAAATTCCCACAGCAACAACACACATACAGTACAACACATCATGTAACAAGTACTGTATAAAACAAGTAGCAATAGAACAAAATATAAGTGAGTGATTAATGGCTGAAAAAAATAGTGGTAGAGCAAATATACAAATGTCAACAAAATTATGAATAGAATTAAAAGATGAGAATTGCAGCAATAAATATGAATGACAGCTAATTATACATGTCAGATTATGGCAACACATATGAATGGAAGAACACAATATTATTAGCAGAGCAAAAAATGGCAAAAGCGGAATCAAGTACAAAATAAAACAACAACAAAACAACTTTAAGCTTTTACTACACAGGCTGTTGGATAGTCCTTATTGTTACTATTATAGTTATTATATTGTTATTATTATATAGTTATTATTATAGTTGCATTGTCATGTGAGAATACTGTCTGTGATTTTGAAGGCCTAATTTTTGCTTGTACTGTCACATCCAAAGAAAGTCATAAATCCGTCAATCAAGCTTGGCTCTTGCTTGTCTGGCTTGACCTAGGTCATTCCCGTGGAAACTTGACTTCAGATGAGCCTTCAAATAAAGGAGCAATAAGCGAAATTCATCATTTCTAGATTGAAGGAATTAAAAAATTGCTATGTGAAGAACTAGAGGTGTAATTTCATCTGGAGTGTAGCATGACCTCACACACCCTCTCTCTGTGTTGATCTCCAGCCCATTGTTTACAAGCCGGTCTGGCTGCGCGTTCATGTACGTTCTTGTGCCTACTTCAATGATGATGGTCCCTGTAATAAATGCAATATATTTGCTGAGATGGAGGCGAGGCTCAGTGACTAGAAGAGCTGGTAGAAGCGCTCCATAGCTGTAAGTTACTCCAGTAGCCGTAGTAGCTCTAGTGCTAACTCTGGGAGCTAACGCTAACATTCCTCTCTTCTCCGTGAGCCCACCAGGCTCTACGCTAGAGCTCGCCAGAGCCGAGAAGCAGGCTCCCGGAACGTTAGCATGGTAGTCGACTGCTTACGCTAACATCCCCATGCTTCTCGGCTCCGACTCACTGAGCCTGGCGAAGAAGCGTGGGGATGTTAGCACCAATGGGCTGCCATGCTAACGTTCCAACTCTTCTCCGTGAGACCGTGAGCCCGGCTCCCAGCTCAGTTGGAGTTGGAGCATTAGCGTGGTAGCCAAGTAGTGCTAACGCTAACAGGAAGGCAGGGAAATAGCTAAACACAGCAGAGACTGAGAGTGAGTGAAAGACATTGCTAACTGCTAAACTGGCTGTTTAGATTTTATTTCCTCGCCCCTGTGGCGAGTGAATCTGCCTGCAGTGAAAGCGGGGGCTAACTGGTGCTTCCTCCTCAGGCTCCACTTCACTCAGCTGCCTAACAGACCCGCTGCTTCTTCCCACTTTAACCTGAATAACAAACAGGAACCAGCTGGGAGTGGCTAGCGGAACGTTAGCCGCAGCATGACCGGAGGGAAACACAACCAGTTAGCCTCCACTAGCTTCCCAGCTAGCGGCTCTCTGTTTGGATCCAACCAGAGCACCGAGACCTGGTTTGTTATTCAGGTTAATGTAGGAAGAAGCAGCGGGTATATTGGGCAGCTGAGTGAAGCTGAGTGAAGCGGAGCCTGCGGAAGAAACACCGGGACCGTCTGGATGTGATAGTCTGTGCTGCGGTACTCGTCTCGCCGGCACAGATGAGGCAAGTTGGGGGGGGGAGCTGTTTGACAGCAGAGGTAGAATGAGGTGTGGCTCATGATACACTTTGTTTTGCACTACAGGCAGTGCACAACAGCGAACCTAGCGGTGAAACAATTTCGCTTATTGCCCCTTTAAGGCTTGAACTTACTGTTCCTAGCTAAATGTGAGATTGGTGTCATTGTAATCAAAAAGAAAAGAAATTGTTGTTATTGTTGATATTTTCTTCTTAATATTTTTACAGTTTTTATAATAGTTTTTATCTTGTCATTTGGTTCTTGATTTAATATTTGTTTCTTTTTGATTGCACATTTAAGTTGATATTTTCTTAATATTTTTGAATGCGCAGTATTTATACTAGTTTTTACCTTGTCATTTTTGTCTTTATTTGATATTTGTTTCTTTTAGATTGCACATTTAAGTTGATATTTTCTTCTTAATATTTTTACGGTTTTTATAATAGTTTTTATCTTGTCATTTTGCTCTTGATTTGATATTTGTTTCTTTTAGATTGCACATATTTTCTTCTGAATGTACAGTTTTTATCTTGTCATTTTGCTCTTAATTTAATATTTGTTTTGCACTACAGTTGTAGGTTAGTTCATACTTACTTTCTTGTATTTTTCTTGGTTATTTGTAATGTAATTTATATTTCCTACAGTATAATAAACAATATTTAACAACCCAACATTTAGTTGCATACTTTTTAATTGACAGGGAAAGTGTACATAGCCTACAGTATATAATTGCACCAGACCGATCAGTAAGAGAATGTATAACAATTGCATTACATTACAAGACAATTGCAAGACTTGTTTTCTTTAAGCCATTTTAATGCATGATTTAATGTTTTTAAAAGTACTACATTCTCTGATACTAATCAGCAATCAAAGATGTTTTTTTCTATCTCATCACCTTTAGTCGTTTACAATGTGTGGTGAAACCTGCAATTTGAGGAAATGCGTGACTGTCTGATACTCTCATTGCGACAATTTGTGAGGGAACGGTGCATGTTCAGTACGAATCCTTCACTGAACGTACTGTGGGGTACTGTGGTACGTTCAATGAACGGATCTCTCACTGAAAGTACTGGTACTGTAGCATGCCACGTTGGTACTGCACTCACATGAGCCCTCAGCCCAATTTGCCGAGTAGACCGGTTAAAAAAACCTAATTTTAAACAGTGTTCATTTACGATAGCCTACTATATATAGGACAGGACACTTAAAACATCATGATTCATAAACGAGTTTATTTTTACAAGCGTGTTTGTCAAAGCAACACAGCGCTCCCAGCCGTCTCCACTCCCGGAACTGAAACATGAATCGTTCAACCGTGTATCAGTTCAGTGAGTCAGAGTCGCAGGCTCCTCCCGCCAAGCATTGAACGATTCGGTGAACAAATCTTTTGAGCAAATCTTTTTAGTGAACTGATTCTAGTGATTCAGTAACATCTAAAGAACTGCCGTGCCCAACACTAGTAAAAGGGGCTATAGACGTCATGAGGACATACTGGAGGAGGTGGGAGTAGGCCTTTGGAGGGAGGTGGAGTTGTGGATGTTCTTTTTTTTTTTTTTCAATTATAAATTGAAAAAAACTGATTGAAATAAACACACAAATTTAAGTTGAATGTTAATTATGGCCACACTAATATTTTCCAATGGGAGAGCTGACGAAAAGCAAGAACAGTCACTCCTCTCTACACACACAATCAAATTTAGAACAATGTCTTACACGTTGTTGCCTTACTTTGACTGTGTTGCCAACCTCATATCATGCATGCACATTTCAACCATTTCAGGGTGTGTTGGTCAGTCTGTTGGTTCGCCCTAGAATTATTCCTTTTGGCCTGCACGCTCAGCATTCTAGCAAAATGTTTTAATGTCTTCTGCCATTCATGGGACGTTAAAAAAGCAACTTGAGTATCAGCAGGAGATAGGCATTTTGAAGCATTATGTAAAAATCATATTCATTCAAGCTGTCTAAGGATTATGAGAAAAATATGCAAGGCGAAGATGAAATTTCACTGAAAAAAATAAAAATAAAAACAGGAAAGCATTTTATACAGGGTGTGTTGAGGTACTTGAGGGCTCGAGTGCCTCCACAGAGCTCTACTGCCTGAATCTGATCCTCTAGCTAAAACCCCCAAGCTAAGTTCCCCTCCTCCTGCCTTATCTCATCCTCCCACTCTGAATAGCTTTATTTAAGTCCACAGGGTGAGCCAGATTTACAACACAGCACTCAAGTAAAAGTGTGCAAAGTTGGATTAATCTGCTTGTTTAACACAATGACAAGAGGGTCAACTGTCATTTCACTGGTGCTGAATGGAGCTGTACTGTCCACTACATATGAATGTAAGTATGGTTTATTTACAGGCCACAACCACAAAACTGTTTCCTTTTCTTCTACAGGTTCTCCGATGTGTATGCATTGATTACTTTGATTTGTTGGGTGATTTAAGTTTAATAAAACTACCAAATCATAATTAAAAATAAAAAATACTGCCAAAAACTGCAGGTCCTTAAATGTCCACTTGAGGCTGACTCCAGAAGCCAATCAATCCCCATAGACCCCCATGTTAAAATGCCCAACTTAACAGCAGAAATAAACATGCTTACAGCACCATGCAAAAAATGGTTTTGGTCTGTATAGCTATTTTCAACATTCATGACAACTGTACGGGGGGATAACTTACGGCTTTTTATATAACTTCATAACTTAACTTCTGGCCCCAAAAACAAATATGGCAAAAGAACTCAAGGCTTCAAAATGGGAGTCCACAAACCAATGGGTGATGTCACAGTGACAACATACATTATTTTATACAGTTTATGGAAAAAAGGCAGTTCACTCAGGTGTGATCAGCCAACAAGACACTTTGACCAGGGTACTGTCTGTGTCTGAAGTTCCATCCATGCATCCATGCATATTTACTAATATCCATTTTATAATGTTGGACCATTTCTTGGAACTTGGAACCTTTTCAGAAGTTCAGAATTTACTTTGCTTTTTACTTAAGGAACCAAGGTCTTAATTGAGTTCCTGGTTCCAAAGGCATTAATGCTCATGGGAAGTACTTATTTTTGTCAATTCTTTGCCTAACTTAGGACCATAGTTGAGCATTGTAATGGGTAATAATGTTACTTTTACCAGAATGAGTAGTGTAATGAATTACTAACAAGATTTCAGTTATGATATTGCAGTTACTCCCAAAACAAATAACTCATCACAATTTTGTTCTCACCCCACAACTGATCTGAAATCCAAAAATCAACCCTGGATTCATTTTCAAATTTGTAACACATGCAGTTCACAAGGCAGCAAGCTAATGTTAGCTTACATTCAGCGGCTTGAAAAAAACACAACCTCAAACCTCCTGAAACACATACTACAACCGAGAGTACAACAACATGAAGTTTGTGGTAATACGCCCCAACAAAGATGAGTTGCTGCAGAGGATGGTTGTAGCAGGCTACATTTTCAGGCTAGATATGTGGCGGATGAAATGCTGCCTAGCTCTAAGACTGACTCTCTTTAAGAAAGCTCTCTCTCTCTTTAAGAAAATACCAGTCACAGGCAACACAAGGCCCCAGGTGATAAAACACTGAATTTTGAGAAGAACAGACGCAAATACCAATTTGTGGGGTGTAATGGAAAAGTAATAAAACAAAGCGTAATCAAATACTGTTGGCAGGAAGTAAAAAAACAAGTAATAAGATTACTTTTGAAAATAGTAATAAGTAGTAAGTAATGAGATTTTTGAATAATGAGCCTGCAAATTCCCAGGACCTGTTAAGGTGAGGTTTGCAGTGCTGAATGTCACTTTCTGAATGTTTGGTAAACACAAATGGCAAAGCCCATGTTGTAGAAGCTATGCACAACAAATTGTGATTTATGCAGTAAGCAAGTATGGACTGACACAATATTAAAACAAGGCACTCTTATTCTTTACTAATGCTTGAAGAAAAACTTTGTAACCTTTAAAGGGAGATATGACACATTCTGCTTTTGACATATGAAATTTTGAGTTTATCAGTGAAATGAAATGTACAATGTTGCTCACTTCAGTACACTCAGGGGTTTTACTGCTACAGCATCACTTGGTCTGACATGACTGGTAGCTTTTGGTCGCTGTACAGATATTTCTGTGTGACTGATAATACTGAGTCAGTCCACTGACTTTATTACTATGTTTGACTTGAGCTAGTGTTCCTCCATGTTTTCCCTCAAACCAACCTATTTGGTTGAAATTCCCTTACTTTTTCAGATGTGATGGGAACATGAACAGGAATGAACAAAAAGGGACACTAGCTGTGTCCCAGTTCCATAAGACATACTAATACTACATGCTCTTTACTAATCAGATAATGCACCATTAAATACCTGCGCCTGCTTGAGCCCTTTGATGGACCTTCAGCCAACTGGACGTGAAGATGTAGCGGCAGGAGCCGGTGGTGCGGCTGGAGGATGGAAGAGACTGGCAAAACATGGAAAAAAAGAATGGAGGCTGGAAACTCAAAGAGGGTGGATGAAGGGAGAGACACAGGGGGAACCCGAGATGGCTGAGGCTGCAGTTACAGCTGTGGCGTGACACTGGGAAGCGATGGAACTGAGGAGCAGCGCAAAGCCTGTCGGCTGTCTCAGGTAAGGAAGGTGTGTATGTGGACCACTATTGGTGTATGTGTATCTGATTGGCATACCTTGATGGGTTCACAGGGGATGAGGGAGAAGGCCCAATATTGTGAGTGCACTGTGGTGTGCAGGCTGAGCAGCACTTCTCAGACTTCACTGTCAGCATCATTCCCCACACACCAGCCAGCAGCAGAACCCCCTCAGTGATGACACAACAAACTGAGCAAGGGAAGAGCAGCAGAAAGACAGTGGAGCAGTACCGACAGGAAAGCCACCACCCAGAGCAGTACTCCAGACCTTTGCCCTGATGTGCAAGTGCAGATATCAACCAGACTTGGGGTTATAAGAAAATGAAAGTAGGGTGTTCTTCTGTGCGGGACAAATAACTGACGCCTTTGTCCTTTTTAAATAGAGTACCAACAGAACAAGTGGTGCATGTGACAAGAGTACATGATGGCAGCTGGTGAGACCATGCTATGCAGCCTGAGGCTTGCATTCCTGGAGCAAATGGAATCTGTACCTGGACAGTTTCTACATAAAAAACAAACTCTTAATTAGATTTAAGTCTAGGCCTGGCAGATATGGCTTAGAAATAATATCCTTATTTATATATATACTGTATATATCTTAATATTCTGAAATCTCCTCTAAACTACCGTAGACTACTAAAATACAAAATTATTTAACAAAGTACAGTTAAACTAAAGTAAAATAAAGTAGCTACTGTCATAATGAAGTTAGATAAAGTACTGTTATAATCAGTGGTGGAAATGGCCAGATTTTGGGAACTGCCCATTGGTCTGACATCCCATTGTTCCAACCATATTAAACTCATTGTTCCGAAGTCCGTTCCGAAATCATCATGATGCCCTGTGGTTAAGGTCTGGTTAGGTTTAGGCACAAAAACCACTTGGTTAGGGTCAGGAAAAGATCATGGTGTGGGTTAAAATGAAAAAGAAAGTGACGAACACATAAGCTGTGAGCCTGCTCCACCTCAAGCCGGTCGCGGCGCACCATACGCCCGCCACAAGCCGTTCAGCACCGCGGACAGTCAGACTAATGGGCTGTCGAACCAATGACCTGGACCCCCAGATTTTACTAGTTGAACCACTGATATGGGTGGATGGGCTCCGGACAGCGGACACGGACCCCACCCGCATCCCCACATTCGGAAAATTAAGATAATCACTAAAGATATAAACAAATGATGCTTTCTTGCATTGCACAATAATGTAGGATATTCTTTGTTCAAATTAACTATCCACTGCTCTAGTCTGCATTCAGTCTCCTCAGTTGATTTTACGCATTACCATGAAAGCTACACTAAAAAAGATTACCAAGATCTACTGATTATGTCTCCCTTATTTTATTAATTATTATTATATTGATTAAGCTAGCAAAGCAGTTTTGTGTTGCTATGTGTGGTATTTATTCAGTTTTGGGAAATCACGATGTCTAGAGGTCAGGCAGGGTCAACAGAAGCAAAGCTAACATCAGGACGTCATCTGTTAAAAGCCTCCCGTTGTCGGATACAACATGAAACTACTCCAGTTAGCTCAATCATATTGTAACTAAGACATCCGCTGGAAAGAAATATTTTTTTCACGGACCGTTTGGAGTTAATGAGTCTTTACAGTCACCGCTAACGGGGCTAACAGCTACTGGTTAGCCAAGCTAATCTACGATAACCATGTTATTTACAAAACATGCACACAGAAACAGTAATGTTTGTTCAATCATTGTGTTTATAGACTTTACAAACACCAGATTAGTCTAAACGGTGATATAGTGACATGAAAAAATGTTTGATATTCATATATATATGTACCTAAACTCTGCTGGTTTGCTACCCGGAAGTATTTGTAAACAACAAGGTGATTCCCTCCGAAGTAACACTAACAACTTAAAGTACACGTCAAATAAAATTTCTCCAAACATGTTTCTTGTTATTTGAGGTAGTTATTATCACGCTAATGTATGTATGTATGTATGTATGTATGTATGTGTTCATTTCCCCCGATAAGTTGGTTTTAATTCGTTATTTGATTCTATAAACAGTCTGACCATCTCAAGCTTTTAATTCGGTACTTCCAGTGACCGGCAGTGTGAATTTGCATATTAGCTAAATATTTAGTTTCACCCAGAACATTTAGATTTAACATTTAACATTTAGATTTAGATTTAGCATTTAGATTTAACATTTAGATTTAGATTTAAAATTTAGATTTCGATTTAATATTTAGATTTAGATTCAGCATTTAGATTTAGATTTAATATTTAGATTTAACATTTAACATTTAGGTGCCATATTTAATATTTATTCATTCATTCATCTTCTAACCGCTTCATCCTCTTGAGGGTCGCGGGGGGGGCTGGAGCCTATCCCAGCTGACATTGGGCGAGAGGCAGGGTACACCCTGGACAGGTCGCCAGACTATCGCAGGGCTGACACATAGAGACAGACAACCATTCACGCTCACATTCACACCTATGGACAATTTAGAGTTATCAATTAACCTAGTCCCCAATCTGCATGTCTTTGGACTGTGGGAGGAAGCCGGAGTGCCCGGAGAGAACCCACGCTGACACGGGGAGAACATGCATGGGATCGAACCGGCAACCCTCTTGCTGTGAGGCAAGAGTGCTAACCACCACCCCACCGTGCCGCCCATATTTAATATTTAGATTTAACTATTTAATATATTTCTAAGTTAACAAATATTGCTGTAAATGTGGTAAAAGGTGACGTTAAAAAATTCACAACACTTTTTTAAACATTGTTTGAAGCTAAATGTGGCAAAATGTTGATGTAATTTTCAGTGTGAGCCACTTTACAAACGGCACCCCATAGATGAACACCACACCAACCGGCAGTTTTTTTTAAAAACCCAAAAGCGGCATGGAAGGTGACATTGTTTTTCATACAGCCTGCGCCTACACTCTTCCAATTCGGGAAAGGCGGTGCTACAATAATAAACACATTGTCATAAATTGTATATAGACCGCTTGCTAGTTTTTATTCCTACAGTATTTAAATCTCCTTAGTTTTTCACATAGTCTTTAGTCTTAATTCAATTTTAATAACATCGTAAATAAAAGAAAGAAGGTATATTAATTCCAGAGAGGAAATGTTACCGCCCATGCGGGGCACACCTATAGTTACGCTGAATGCCCCACAATTGAAATGCTGTCACTGATAGTTGTGGTTAAATATGTTTTAAACGCAGTGTAGATAACATCAGGTAAACTTTCTTTCCGAGCTAAAATGTCAACATCTATTCCAGTGCAGTAAAGCTAATTTGTAGGTGATTTTTAGATAATGGCCTATACTAATTAAATTCAGCGCTCGACAGGCGTACTGTAGCTAGTGTAGCAAGCTACAGTACAGCTCTGTAGCTGTACTGTAGCTTGCTAGCTACACTAGCCACAGAGCTGTACTGTAGCTAGCTAGCTACAGTACAGCTCTGTACTCGCTTAAGAGAGTAAGCCAAGCATTTAAAAAGTATCAAAGTGTAGTCAGACTACTTAACCGGGACAAACTGGTTTACTTTGTTTTTCAGTAACATTAAACAGTTATGTGCTCGACATAACTAACTTAATCTCTTGTGACCTGAGCAAGATTTGTAAATGTTATTTTTTCCAAATCTTCTTTAAGCAAGTAGTACAGCACATTTGGTGCGCAGGTGCACCTCCTTAAGATATGTGAATGACATTATGGGCTACATACGATGCATCAGTGGTGGCCCAATAGTGGGTAATTTCACGTGTGGGCCAGTTGTGGAAACACTGAATTCATATATAACAGGAGATAATTTTACTTTGATGTAGGGCTAATTTGTAGGTGATTTTTAAATCATGGCCTATACTAATTAAATTCAGCACTCGACAGTGTGAGCGTTTCACTCGCATTTGCGACTAAAAATAGGTGTGTGCGAACTGTAAAAAATATTTAGGGGCACATGTGCGCGTAAAAAAATCAGCTGAAGCAGCCTATATTTTTGTCAATAAAAAAATATGATAATCTAACCGCAAACGTTGGAGGAACTCCAGCCGTCTTCCGTCTTCCCTCTTCCCCGTGTTATACGGTTATGGGCGGTTTTCCAAGCCACTGTCTGCACAATGAATATAAGTCCCACTGACGGCAGGGTGGAAATAAGTCAAAGTGTAGCGGGGGAGACGGACCGGGTTAAGCCGCGGACCTGGAAGCCCTCTCCCCTCTCCCCGCAGTGAGGGACCATCCTCCAAGCTACCGTTGCTGGGCAGCGTGGAAATAAGTCAAAGGCTGTATCTGAAACCGCATACTATACTAGAAGTATGTACTGATTTTGCCAAAATATAGTATGTAGTATGCAGTATGCAAACAAAAGCAAAATCTGCAGTATGCAAAAAATACCCGGATGTCGTACTGATTTGGAAAAATTCCACAGTGTGCATCAGACCAGTCTACCTCGCCTACTGTTTTCCACAATGTAATGCGCCCTTGACCGGGACCAGTCAATTGTCGTAATGGCGGGCAAGAGTGATCAAGCAGGGATTACAGCGGAGAAGGAGGAACATTTTTATTCAATGTTGTGTAAGGAGAACAATTCAAAATTGTGACGAATTTGTAACAAACGTATAACTTGGCTAACATTACATTTGTCCTAATAACATTAACACAAAGCCATAACGTAATGTTAAGTCTGCTAAACTAACGTTAACGTTAACATTAGCGGGCTGTCAAGAAGAAAACAACACGACATAAGGTTACATAACTTAAAATCTATTGTTAAGTTATATTTTTTGTTATTAGGGACAGAGCAGGACACTGAGGTCCTCATCCGATGGCGGATCGCCAACGAAGCCCTCTTCAGTGGGTGGCGAAATGCTGCCCAAAAAGGATTTGAGTAAGTTAGGTTTAGTAGTTATCTTAGCGTGCTTGCTAGGTAGATATTTAAAGTGTTATGACAATGTTATATATCGGGAGTTTGTTGTATTTTCATGAACATAACTACTTTTCATTGCTGCTTTTTGACAGAGAATTCGTCCGGGAGAAAGATTTGGTGGGCAAAATCGAGCCCACCAAAGTGAAGAGAAAGTGGGAGAACCTCAAGCAGAAAATACAAGGCAAGTTATCTAGCTATATTGCCTATTTAGCAGAAGCTGTTGCATCCTAAAATTCTGTTAGACCTCCTACAATGCCATTACTTATCTGCTGCTGAGCTAGACAAACATGAGAACATGGGTCCACCTTTTTAGGCAGGTCACAGAGAGGGATGAAGAGAGAGAGAAGGATTTGCTTGAGAGAGAGGAAAGAAGAGAAAGTGTGGTGCTGGAGAGAGAGGATAAGAGGGTGAGAGAGCAGCTGGAAAGAGAGGAGAAGAAGGAGACAGCAGCTGGACAGAGGGGGGGGAGATGGAGAGAGAGCGGCTGGAAAGAGAGGAGAAGAAGGAGAGAGAGCGGCTGGAAAGAGAGGAGAAGGAGAGAGCAGCTGGACAGAGAGGAGAAGATGGGGCGGCAGTAGCTCAGTCCATAGGGACTTGGGTTGGGAACCGGAGGGTCGCCTGTTCAAGTCCCCGTCCGGACCAAAAATATGGAGCGTGGACTGGTAGCTGGAGAGGTGCCAGTTCACCTCCTGGGCACTGCCGAGGTGCCCCTGAGCAAGGCACCGAACCCCCCAACCGCTCAGAGCGCCTGTCATGGGCAGCCCACTCTGACATCTCTCCACTTAGTGCATGTATAGGTCCAGTTTGTGCATGTGTGTGTTCGGACCTGTGTGTAATTGACAACAGAGTGAAAAATTGAATTTCCCCTCGGGGATTAATAAAGTATATAAAATTAAATTAAAAATTAAATTAAAAAATGGAGAGAGCGGCTGGACAGAGGAGAAGGAGAGAGCGGCTGGACAGAGAAAATGGAGAGGAGAGAAAATGAGAATGCAGAAAGGGAGGAAAGGAGACAGAGAGATTTTATGTCATTGATTGAAAAAATATTCAAAAAGTAGTGGCAAATAAAAGGAATTGAATTGTGGTTTGTGCTCTTATTTTTTTAGTGATAATTTTGTTTCTTATAGTG
The DNA here is from genome assembly GCF_011397635.1 of Epinephelus fuscoguttatus. NCBI lineage: Eukaryota > Metazoa > Chordata > Actinopteri > Perciformes > Serranidae > Epinephelus > Epinephelus fuscoguttatus. The sequence goes on along the minus strand of NC_064765.1, from coordinate 38,733,854 downwards.
TCATTGGTAGTTTCACATAACTATCGTTTACTTTGTTTATAATGTAGACAGATATATTGTATCCTAATTATCATGTTATCCTAGAGAGCATATTCATATAACAACATAACATCTGGTGTAATTTTCACATAATTATAAGAAATATGATTTTGAGTGAACATGCATAATACTTTTTATTAACAAGGTGGGTAGTGACTGTTTTGAAGATGGTGTAAAGCCCTGTGTCCACATAGCGCCTTTTTCTGAGTGCCAGAAGAAGGCCAGCGTCTTTTTTTCAATTGTTCCCAGTGAGGAGAGAGCATCTGCGGCCGCATGCGGCCGCCTAGGAAAAAGGCGCTGCGCCCAGCGTCTTTTTTCCAGCCGCTCCTCCTTTTTTGTGCGGCCACTCCGAGTGTTTTGAGTTGAAAATCTCTGAACTTTTCAGAGAGGCGCTGGTGTCATCACCGGCGCTTTTTCCAGGCAACCAATCATATCACAGAACTCGTCACCCTGGTAACCAGAAAAAATGGAGGAGAAGCTGGTGCTGGCCGTGTCCGTCTATCCGGAGTTGTATGACATGTCACACAGACATTACCATAACAGAGACTATATATATATATATATATATATATATATATAGGGATGGGTCACAATTTTCGAATAGTCGTTTTATTTTGAAAAATCGATTTTTTTAATGCGACTATTACTATTGGCTGTCTTATTTCCCCCCTTTATTTGACATGCAATTCAGCTCCTAACCGCACGAGGGCAGTATAGGATTGCTACGGCGGTGTGAGATGGGCTACTAGCTAGTTTGATGCTCTTCTACAAACAGGAGAAACATGCAGAGACTACTACAGTCATAAAAAAGTTCTGTGTGGAACAACTTAGACAAAATAAACGAAAATGAGGTGCAGTGCAAACTCTGTGAGGCAAAGCTTGTGTATCACAAGTCTACAACAAGTATGCACAGTCATTTGAGAGCGAGGCACGCAGGATGCGGCGAGGGACCGTACGGCCGGGCTCGGCGGTGCGACACATCTGCAGCACGAGTCCTGTAGCAGCTCGCCCCCCTGTTAATCAATTCCAGCGGCTCCACTGGCAACGGGAGCAGCGCAACAACCCCCGTCTGTTGCGCAACAACTCTCTATTTTATGCGGCTCTATTTTTGTTGCGCTACGTTCCCCTACACGACCCTCCAGCAGACAAAAACTACATGAAATCGTGTGCTAAACGAGTACAATGTGTTTTTAAATGAATAAACCATTATCAGAGGTGATATATGATGACTTTTTTTTTCATGCATTTACCCATGTTTATCCGTGACATTGTGTAAATGTCCATGGCGGACATTTGAAAGCGAGTAGGGGGGCGATTATTCGAAAAATCGTCGAATAGCTGCCGTGATTTTCGAATAGTGTTTTTGCTTGTGCTGCCCATCCCTAATATATACTAATTTAATTTTAACATTTTTTTCAATCTTCTCCAATTTCTCATTTTATTTTATCGATGTAAGTGCACTTGTCCTAGAGCCGCCACACGATTTTTATAATGCAAATAACTCTGTTTAGATAAAACCTACAAGCTTCTCTTCCTATGACTTTTACTAAAAGTCTTGTATGTTTTCTGAAGCCTTTAAGTTACAAAAATTAAACACGCTACACTTCTGAGCATTTATACCTTCGACCGCGGCAGCGGCTGAAAATTATACATTTTGATACATACAGGTAGGCTATACATATTGCAAAACTCTGTAAAAGTACACCAAAGCATACAGTTTTGTTTCCAAATATTTATTTGAAAATGAAACCATTCATACTGTCAGTAATAAACCAGTTTGTTGATAATAAAAAACGAATGTAATCTCAACAGTGACCGCGCCAGCCGGCGGGACTGCGGCGCTTGGAGGGGCACTGTAATCCCAGCAGTCCCAGTGTAATGCTATGTTCCCACCAAACGCGATTTCGCAAATTCGCGCATCAAGATTACATACAAAGTCAATGCAAAGACGCGATTAGACGTGAAATCGCGCCAGGTGGCGCGATGGACGCGATACACGCGTAGGCGCGGCGCGATAGACACGAAATTTGCATCCATCGCCTCATCGCTCGAGTTGAAAATATTGAACTTTTGAGGCGAATTCGCGTGACGCTGTGCCACGAAAGCCAATCAACATTGCGATTGTCCCGACGTCACTGACGTCCTGACGTTCTCGCGCCCTGCCTGGTGCCAGTCAAATATGGAGGAGAAGCTGATAGTAGTGGTGTGCGGACGCCCCAACTGTATGACACCGCAATGGTGTTGTACAGGGACAGGAACAGGAAGGAGCAGGCCTGCGTGAAGGTGAGCGAGGAGGCTGGATTACCTGGTAAGTTCTGTAAATATCTGTTGCTTGTTTGCAGCTATTGGTTGTACTGTACTATGAACGTTAGCACTAGCATAGCCCTACTTAGCATAGCTGGCTTTCCCGGCATAACGTTAAAGTTACTTGTCTACTAGATTGACCAGTTAATTTACGTGTGTGTTTTTTGTCAGTGGATGTTTGCTGGAGAAAATGGAAGAGCCTCAGGGACACCTATTTAAGAGAAAGAAAAAAGGAGACAGAGAAAAAGAGTGGGGCAGCAGCATGGACAGGGAAGAAATGGAGGTACTTTGTGGTCCTATCTTTCCTCGACCCCTTTGTTGCACCGAGGGAGACGAGCGGGAACATGGGTCGGGTCGAGGAAGATAGGACCGCAAACTATGAGACAGAGTGGACAGAGTCTGGAGCAGGGCCAGTCGAGCTGGAGGACGAGGGAGAGACAGCAGCAGGCCCATCAGGGATTGATATCAGAGGTTTGTTGACAAATGAAGACGCACACACGTACAGTATTGAAAATGTTTTTTGTATAAATGGATAACTGACTTGTATAGATGTCTCAGTAACGTTACAGACAGATTTCTTTTCACAGCCTGCACTAAATAACTCACAGAAAATGTGAAAATACCTCAAACTAATCTGTACTCTCACCTAAAGTACACCAAACCTGCAATTCAAAACGTGAAGAATGGATAGAACAACCCAATTGAAGAACATAAAAACACTAGAAGTTAGTAAGTCTGGGATCATTTCTTTCTGTACATTAAGGGCCCACTGCATTTCAAGGTTAGATATTACTATGAGTGGAACTGTATGATGTATTAATGGGTGCATTAAATGCTTTATGTGCTGTAATTGACACTGAAAGTTAGAATGACGTGGACAATTAATATACTGTATGTATTAAACAAAAAACTAAGACATGTCTGTCACTACTACAGACCAGCCACAATATCTGTCCTCTGAAAGTGAGGCAGATAGCGATGATGCTGTCCCTGCTGCTGCACGACCACCCAACGGTATGTACATGACAAAAGTTGGATTGCATTTTTTATGGTACGAGTATATTTTTTTCATTAAGTGTACTGTGACACTATGACAAGTATTGTATTGATTACCTTTCATGTTTGACTCATGTCTTTTTGTCTGTTGCCTGATTTCAATAGTTTAACAAATATTAACTTGGATATTGTCATCTTTTGCGTTGATTGGATGCAGTAGTTTCACAAAATATGATGTGTCCATTTTATACAGTGACAAGGAGGACCAGGAAGAGAGCCAGGGGGGTGGATGAACAAGACAGGCAGGCACCGATTGAGTGGCTTCTCCTGGAATCCCTCCGTCGGAGCCCTCCTGCCCCTCAACCTCCCCCCTCAGAGGATGAATTATTCCTCAAAAGCCTGTTTCCTTCCCTTCAAAGACTGTCGCCCCAAAGGAAGGAATATGTTAAATTCCAAATTCATAAACTTATTTATGAATCTAGCACTGTTTTGCTTAATTTGGAGCCTGCTGAATAGCTTATTAGCTACTGGGGCAACAATCTTTGCAGGGAACGAACCAGGCTTTTAAGGAATAATCCCAGGTGTCCCTGAGGCTCTTCACATAGAGCCACTGTATATACTGTAACTGTACATATGTTCCACACATTTTCTGTGTCTTGTTTTTTTTATTACTATTATTTTTTTACATAATTGAGCAAACCTAATCTGTTCTGTCTATAAAAGGAGATAAAATAAATGTATATAGGAAGAGTTAACAGACTATTGTTGTTATTCACCTCATCAGTAAAACAATATATACATTTAAATACATAAAATAGTAAGTACATGTGACATGTTCCAAATTGCTCTTGATTATTTACTTACCGTGTACAGGTGGTTTTGTTTGTGTTGCTGCTAAATGTGGTCATATTGAGTCACAACATCTGCACTGGATATAGTGCATAATGTATACTGTAGGACAATTGAATTGTGCAGGATACACAGCTACTACAGAAAAAGTACCAGTTCTAGAAATCAAATGGACATGTTGTCCTTCTCTAAATTAAAATTTTAAATGGTATATTTGTGTCTACAGTAATACCAGATAGCACCATTGACATGATAGTCAGCATATTGGTGATGTCTGCTTTTATTTTGGTGTTTATTGTATTATGTTGCAGTGTAGACATGCCAAATTAAAGCTTTATTATCTCACAATATGATATCAATTGATAACCTAGCATGCATGAACAGGCATATTATTTTTGGTGCTTAAATACATTCATTCATTTCATTTTTATTTCAATTTTAATGTCAATATAGTAATACTGCAGGATGTTTGCTCAATAGTAATATGTGGGTGGCTCTTAAAAGAGCCGTTGTAGGAGTGCTTGTGCACTAAACGTTGGCTTGCCACGGGACCGTTCCCTCTGCGGAGAAGTACGCTGTGAAGGTCTCCCAAACCCTGATGGCCTCTCTTGCAGAGTTGTTTGCTGCAACTCTGCCCAGACCTGGCAGTGGCTCCACATCACCACCTGGGATGCTGCCCCTCATCACAGGCGTAGGGGTCGTCTTCCTCAGGAAGTTGTGGAGCACACAGGTCGCCTTCACGCACCTCTCGGCAACATCTGGATGGACCTCGAGAGTACGTCGGTACATCCTCCACTGAGATGCCAGGATCCCAAAGACGTTCTCCACCACCAGCCGTGCCCGGGACAGACGGTAATTGAACAGCCGACGGTCTCGAGGAAGGGTGCGCCCAGGAAATGGCCTCATGAGGTTTCTCCAGAGTGGAAAAGCCTCATCAGCCACAAAGACGTGGGGCTGGGGTCCTCTGTGGTCAGCTCCAGGTAACAGATGGTCAGCAGGCAGATGGAGGGTGCCAGAGCGAAGTGCCTGACCAAAGGCTGAGCTGGCCAGGATGCCACCATCGCTCATCCTCCCGTAGCCTCTGACATCAATCACTCGGAAGCAATACCTGGCATCCACAACAGCCAAGAGAACAATGGAAAATGACCCCTTGTAATTAAAAAACTGGGATCCTGTGTTGTCAGGGGCTTGAACCCTCACATGCTTCCCATCCACAGCACCACAGCAGAGAGGAAAGTTCCACCACTCCTCAAACCCCTCTGCGATGGACCTCCGCTCCTCTGTGGTGGGCACAGCCATGAACTCCCCCACAAGGCAGTCCCAAATGGCGGAGACCACGTCAGCCACAATCCTGGACACACTGGAGACGCCAACGCGGAAGCTGTTGGCAATGGTCCTGTAGGAGTCACCAGTGGCCAGGTATCTGCAGCATAGAAAACATTTAATTTAGCTGAGTTGTAGCGAATGCTGTAGGTGACAGTTTATAGTTTATTTAGATCCCCATTAGCTACTGTACAGAAATCATTTCACAATACTTAAATACAGAAAATACACAATCACATTACATTCATACTCACAAGACTCAAAATACAAAACACAACCAAAAAGACACACAACAAATAATAATATTCTATTGATATGGCTACACATATGAAAATGCTGAGGTTGCACTTTTGCTTTATTGCAGTGGATAAAACAAGAGCTAATTAAAAAGCTATTTAAAAACATGACAAGCAGGTCAAGAGCTAGAATTTATTCATACATTATAAATAAAGTTTTGTACACACGCGCACATCAACGAGACTCGCACCTCAAGTTATGGCCGGCTATGAAGCACCAGTTCTCGGCAGAGCAGCAGCTAAACCTCCCGGTCCTTTCCCGGTCAGTGTCTTGCTAGATACAGTGAATATTTATTGATTTTGAAACACCAATAAACTGCAACTCACCGGAGACACATGGACAGGCGCTCCGCAGCTGGAATGGAGCGCCTGTAGTTGGTATCCAGGCGGGAGATCCTCGCACCAACCCTCGCCACCAGGTCCTCAAACTGGGCCTGAGTCAGCCTGAAGTACCGCTGGAACCGACCGTCGTCCAGGCGAAGCTCCTGTAGGAGACGGTGGAACTCGCCGAGCTCAGTGCGCCTCCGCAGGGTATCATGCACCCAGAACCGACGGCGGCGTTTGGCCCTCAGACGAATCTGGGACCTCCAGAGCAGGTAAAGTGCAGCGATGCTGGTGATTTCAGCCATGGTCGATGAGAGAAAGAAATGGCGGAAGTAATGTTGTTGTTATCTAGTGAAACTGGGCGGGCCCGTACTCGCGCGACGCGATAACGCGTCAAGGGACATTATGGCCCAGCGTCCAAACTCCAGCGAGTAGCGCGATGAATTTTCATTTACTCGCGCGAGTAAATCGCGTTCATCGCGTTTGGTGGGAGCACAGCATAAAGCACCACGGACAGCGCCAATGCATCTATCGCTGTAGCTCAGAGGATCTGATGCCTGAATCAGAGCATGTGAGCGGAGTTGGAGCTGGAGCTGCCTCAACCATAGGTTATAGGAAGAAAAATGGCTGCTGACAAAACTGTCACTTCAACTGCCTCCAAGCACCACAACGATCTGCCAGACCATCATATGTAACTTCATTGTTTATGTTGCCCGTGTGCTCAGAAGCACACAATGAATGTATTTTTGAGTAGGCTAATTTTCGAGAAGTTCTGATAAAATAAAAAACATTACAGGCTATATAGGACTGACAACCTCTCCAACGTCTCATGTCAGTTAATTAACACTGTTTGTCGGCTTTTTATAATGCCTTTTTTTTTTTTTTTTGCTGCTGCGCTGCTGCTGCACACACACGCGCGCGCGCGCACACGCATACACATGGCTGGCGAGGTCACTGTTGAGATTAACATCCCACTTAGACGTCTTAGACGTCTATTAGACGTCTCGTCTAAGTTTAGACTGAAATTCACCCGTCTATAATCGGTCTATATTTTAGCCCGAATCTAGACGATAGAATTTAATCCATTAATTATTAAATATTAAATAAAAAAACCTGTAAGTTGTATAAATGATGGCCAAATGTTGGATTAAAACATTTTAACAGTCATTGATCAATGTACAGTGTAGTTTAGATTTAGACTCGATTTAGACGTCTAAATCAAGACCTCATATCAACGTCTCTTTTTAGACCAAATCTAGACGATTGAATTAAATACATTAAATAATGAATATTGACCAAAAAAATAACTGTAAGTTGCACAACTGGTGTCCAAATATTGGACTTAAATAATTTGAATGGCCATTGATCAATATACAGTAAAGTTTAGGTTTAGCCTTGATTTAGACGTTTAATCAACGTCTAGATTTAGACCAGGTTTAAAGTATTAAGTTATTTTTATTTTTAGGCATAAGATTATGCCAACCATGTTTAGAAATAATTAGATATCACTATTAACCTATAGCTAAATAAAGGCAGTTTCCAATAAAGTTTATTGGACAGTAATGCAAATAATTCCTTTGAAATAAAAAATTATTTGTGAAGAGTAAAATAAAATGGCAGTTCACACTAATGGCGATCGGGGACAGTAGCCTAAATCTGAGTAAACATGGACGAGATATGTACTGTCAGCGGATCCCTCCCTTTATAACTCTATGATCCCTCCCCACTAGGAGGCAGCAACACGCTGAAAGTTCCGGTCGGTCTAAAGGAAGTAGTCGATGGCGAGCAGAGTCGTTCGGAACACTCACTCTGAGAAATCGTTTTTTTTCGAAGCAAGCGTTGACTAGAACTCATCAAAGACACCGAGAGGGGCTGCTTATAGGTGAGTGCTCAAGGGTACGTTATTGAAATGTTGTTTTGTCCTGCAATGTTTGTTCATTTAATCGTTATCAATCCGTTTGCAGCAAACCGATTGCAAGCTAGCAGGCAAGCTATAGCTTGCCTGCTAGCTTGCAATTAAGTTGCCATCAAATGCTATATGGCGTTAGTTGTTTTCTTTTTTTAATGATTTGGAAGAAAAGTGCTTCTGACACAAACGTTAAGGTTATATGTGTTGCATGAATGTGGGTGCGGGGAGTGGGGGGGTTAGGGGGTTAGCTTCTTTTCATTTCTTTTATCTTTCTTTTTAATGTAAAGCACTTTGTGTTACATGAAATGTATTAAACAAGACGTACAACGGTCAATGGTAAATCAGAATAATAAAGCTTTAAATCAGTGTTTATCAAAATTTTGGATGTTAGGGTCTCCCCTTTACTCTGACAGCTTACAAATGGAACCACATGGAACCGGTAGGGTCTGTTTGGTTTCATTTCTATACTATCAGAGTTACAGACTTCTAAGGGTCACTTTTGCCCTACCTAAAGGAACAAACAGAGTCCCTGAATTCAACTTTGGAAAGCACTTCCTTAAGTAATTCCACGCTTTTGACACTGTTGATAATTTGTAATGTCATACAGATTGCAAAGCTGTCTCATGTTGGGGGGAAGGATGTGAAGACGTGCACCAATAAGACCATGGACAGGTATGATTACACATAGAAGTTTAATATCTATACTGTAGAACAGACAACATAACAGTGGGTGGTTACAATGTGGTAGTGTAATACAAGTTATATAAGTTTACTGTTGACAGTTGTCTTCATTTTTTATCTGTTGCAGACTCTTCACAAATGACGTAATGCAAAAATTCAATATGCAAGGTGGTGGGCCACATGGAAAGAGGGCCTTCAAGAAGACTCCCTTCTACTCTGTTATCACTGGTAAATAGAAAAACTGTCTGCTAGTTCTTTGGCGATTGCTTCTTCATGTTAGAAATGTGTGACTGACATGACATACATTAACGAACAACAATTTGTCTGGACTCTACTAGGTAATCTCTGTAATACTGACAATTATGAAACTTAATTGGTGTAGTTTCATGAAAGGGAACCATACTACAGTTATAGTCAGACTTTATTTATTCATTATTCTTTACAGAGTAACCCCAAAGTCTCAAATGGGTGGTGCCCAATGTCCATTGAGTCAAGTCCTTTGAAACCATGTACCTTTTCTTATTGGATAATATCTCTGTGACATCACGTATAACAATAGGCAACCACACTTGCAATTTTTCTTAATTTATTCTATTGCTTTGTTTGCAGAAGCTGTTCGGAAAACGTTCAAAGAGGCTACGGATTACATGATCAGCTCAGCAATGGCCGTACATTTTAAACAGGCCCCAGCTCGAAGTGGTGGAGGGGGCTATAAGAGGCCCAGGACACCATTGGTGTAATTTTTTTTTTTTTTTTTTTTGAGTTTTGGTTTAGGTTGATGTATCCCAGGCAGGTAGAGTTTCTGGATTTTTTTTTTTTTTAATTTGTAATGTTTTACATACAAATAACTAGATTTTTATTTTATTGCTGTAATTTTGTATATTAGACCTTGTGCTAGTTTTTCACCACAGTGTTTAAAAAAATAACCAAAAGTTTCTTTTATTTTGGTAATATTGTATATTTGAGTTTGTGCTTTTATTTCATTGCAGTGCATGTTTAAAAATGAAATTAAAAATATGTATATTGTTTGCAGATTCATATGTTTGTGATGGTTGGATAATGTTTGAAAAATGTATTGATTTAGATTACAGTAGGATAGTTTGGTTAATGTTAACATCAAGAGATGTATTTATATCCAGTGGTAAAATAAGCATGACATTAGTGTTACTGAAACCTATTTAAAAGATCCAAAAAAACACATAATGTAAATAAATTGTTATAACATCCTGGAAAGGTAAGGATCACAGGTTAAATTTGGCCCTTTTTTTTTAGAGAACCTGATTTAACATTCAATTTTGACAACTTTAATTTCCTTTAATATAGGTTTGTTGTGAATAATTTAATAGACGACTAAAAAACTTTCATTTTCAGACCAGTGGTAGACCGATTTTAGCCCAGACGTCTAAGGAACATTAGACGTCTGTTAGACATCTTTTAGACCGAAAAATGCTCGGTGGGATTTGTTTTTTATTATTAGCAAAATGTTTTTTTATTGACCGTATGAATGGTTTCGTTTTCAAATAAATATTTGGAAATGAAAATGTATGCTTTGGTGTACTTTTACAGAGTTTTGCAATATGTACAGTACAGGCCAAAAGTTTGGACACACCTTCTCATTCAATGCGTTTTTTTTATTTTCATGACTATTTACATTGTAGATTCTCACTGAAGGCATCAAAACTATGAATGAACACATGTGGAGTTATGTACTTAACAAAAAAAGGTGAAATAACTGAAAACATGTTTTATATTCTAGTTTCTTCAAAATAGCCACCTTTTGCTCTGATTACTGCTTTGCACACTCTTGGCATTCTCTCCATGAGCTTCAAGAGGTAGTCACCTGAAATGGTTTCCACTTCACAGGTGTGCCTTATCAGGGTTAATTAGTGGAATTTCTTGCTTTATCAATGGGGTTGGGACCATCAGTTGTGTTGTGCAGAAGTCAGGTTAATACACAGCCGACAGCCCTATTGGACAACTGTTAAAATTCATATTATGGCAAGAACCAATCAGCTAACTAAAGAAAAACGAGTGGCCATCATTACTTTAAGAAATGAAGGTCAGTCAGTCCGGAAAATTGCAAAAACTTTAAATGTGTCCCCAAGTGGAGTCGCAAAACCATCAAGCGCTACAACGAAACTGGCACACATGAGGACCGACCCAGGAAAGGAAGACCAAGAGTCACCTCTGCTTCTGAGGATAAGTTCATCCGAGTCACCAGCCTCAGAAATCGCAAGTTAACAGCAGCTCAGATCAGAGACCAGATGAATGCCACACAGAGTTCTAGCAGCAGACCCATCTCTAGAACAACTGTTAAGAGGAGACTGCGCGAATCAGGCCTTCATGGTCAAATAGCTGCTAGGAAACCACTGCTAAGGAGAGGCAACAAGCAGAAGAGATTTGTTTGGGCCAAGAAACACAAGAAATGGACATTAGACCAGTGGAAATCTGTGCTTTGGTCTGATGAGTCCAAATTTGAGATCTTTGGTTCCAACCGCCGTGTCTTTGTGAGACGCAGAAAAGGTGAACGGATGGACTCCACATGCCTGGTTCCCACTGTGAAGCATGGAGGAGGAGGTGTGATGGTGTGGGGGTGTTTTGCTGGTGACACTGTTGGGGATTTATTCAAAATTGAAGGCACACTGAACCAGCATGGCTACCACAGCATCCTGCAGCGACATGCCATCCCATCCTTGCGTTTAGTTAGACGATCATTTATTTTTCAACAGGACAATGACCCCAAACACACCTCCAGGCTGTGTAAGGGCTATTTGACCAAGAAGGAGAGTGATGGAGTGCTGCGGCAGATGACCTGGCCTCCACAGTCACCGGACCTGAACCCAATCGAGATGGTTTGGGGTGAGCTGGACCGCAGAGTGAAGGCAAAGGGGCCAACAAGTGCTAAACACCTCTGGGAATTCCTTCAAGACTGTTGGAAAACCATTTCAGGTGACTACCTCTTGAAGCTCATGGAGAGAATGCCAAGAGTGTGCAAAGCAGTAATCAGAGCAAAGGGTGGCTATTTTGAAGAAACTAGAATATAAAACATGTTTTCAGTTATTTCACCTTTTTTTGTTAAGTACATAACTCCACATGTGTTCATTCATAGTTTTGATGCCTTCAGTGAGAATCTACAATGTAAATAGTCATGAAAATAAAGAAAACGCATTGAATGAGAAGGTGTGTCCAAACTTTTGGCCTGTACTGTATATGTATCAAAATGTATAATTAATAAAACTAAACTAATAAAACATGATGATGACTTCACCAGCTATAAAGATTAACACAGTATATGTATCACTATAAACCTGCAAAACTGCGGCTACAGGAATTGTCAAGATATTGTTGTCATAGAAACAAAACCCTTGTGAGTGGTTTTTTTTTGGGGGGGGGGCGCACAGACGCTTCATCCCAGTGCTCCGCAGCGCCCTTCCAGTGCCCTTCTGCCAGAAAAAGGCACTACGTGGACACAGGGCCTAAACTGCAAACTACTTGTCATACCAAGACAACAGGTCCAACTAGTCAGCATAGCAATGACTGCACCCCCTGGTGTTATAAAATTGTAAAACAAGTATTTCCACCATAGAAATACAGAATTGAAAAAAAAAAACAGAGGTCAGATGTAACATATATATGATTTATTGCATCATGCTACCTCTAAATGACAGGTTGTATTCTTTATATTATTATTTAAATTTATATATAAATTATATATATGTATATATATGCCATGTAGTTGATCACAGAAACCAGCTGAACCTGAATTAATGAATACAAAGAGAAATAGAACTTTGTAATCAAACAAGAACAATTATTGCAGGAACTATTTACAAAAAATGTCAAATGTAGGAACTATGTACAAAAAAATGGTGACTAGTAGTCATGTTCCTGCAGTGCAGGGATGGCGGCACCAGGAGCAGAAACCTCTGCTGCCAGTCTGTTCCGCAGGTTTTCTCCTGGCCTTCGGTCCTCCGGCTGGTTTTATTGGTAATCGCCATGGACGCCCCCATCCTCCACATCTGGCTCCACCATGTCACCATTGGCGATGCAGAGGTTTTGCAGGAAGGCACAGGTGGACACCACCGCTGGCACAAAGGTAGATCTAACCTACAGGACCAAAGAGATGTGTCATGTGTTATGACTGTGGTCATTTACTTGGTTGTTTATGTTGTCTGTACTGAGAGCTCTCTCTTTCTCCTCCCCTATTCTGCAGTAGCAATCAGCCTGTCTGTGTGTGTGTGATGAGCTGCAGGAGGTGTGATTCCCCAATCAACCACGTGACCGGGTTGCTGCTGCTGATTGGCTGACTGTTCAGTTTTAAACGCTACCTGACGCCGGCCTTCGGTCTCTCACTCTCCCCATTCACAACATGACAGCAGCTGGTATTCTGTGTATGATCTTGTGTGTGCTGCAGTAGCATTTTTGATTTAGAGCAGCTACCTGCCGAAGCGATTACCTTGAACTTTAGTTTGTGTGTTAAAGCTACCCGTGACTGTGATAAGAACAGCTTATTGTGAACATTGTAATATTGTAAATAATCTTGCTAAATTCAGTAGCAACTTTAAAGTAGGAGGGAGAAGCCATTTTTGTTGATCCATTTTTCTCCTGTTTATTTCAGTTGTGAGGTAGGTTAGTTTGATGTCTTTTTGTTTCCACATTTATTTTCCGACAGGTAAGGTAGGGATCTGGACTTAGTTTTGTTTGTTATTTTTGGCATTGCTCCTCTCTGAAGTTATAAAAATAAAACTGCTACTTTGAACTTTTTACATGGAAATTGGCTGACCTTCTTGGGAGTGGGAAGAGCGGGGGCACTTTATCATGTGTGGCCCAGGTGCCCCTAGGCCTGGGTCATAACACATGTAACTGCATGTTATTAAACTTTAATTGTTTTTTAATCCTTATTAATTAGAATGCTATATAAATCAATCAATCAAATGTATTGTTTTTAATGATCTCAAAATGTTCTTCCTTGTACAGCTTTGCTGCTCAGCAGTCAGACATTGTGTATGTAGTGACATTCACACACATCTTATGTTTTGTTTTTTTTTTACCTCTAGAGCCTTGAGAAAGATGCTGCACCACTGGGTCTTCATCATGCCAATTGCCCTCTCCACCACACATCTGGCCTTGGCGTGATGCCGGTTGTACCTGGCCTGCACAGGATTTTTCACCGGCTCCCTGTATGGTGTCATGAGGCTGATTGGAGCGGTCAGGCAGGGATATCCCCCATCCCCAATTAGGATCCAGCCAGGAGGTGGGTACAGCTGCTGAAAATAAAGGGAGCTCCAGCACAGGACCCGTGCGTCATGGACTGCACCAGGTAGGCCTGTAAATAATCATTGTTACAAAAAAGAAAATCACTACTTGCAAAAATGGCTCTAAAATGTTTCATTTTAGTTGGCACCTTGAACAATTGATTATGTTAAATGCCTGACACATAAACACTTTTGAGATACATTGCTTGTAATGTTAGAAACTTACTTATGATGATTGAATATCTTTGAAAATAACACCAGTTAACAATAAAAAGTAACCACAAATCCCAAATAAATGTAATATGCAATCACAGTTTCACTTGGATGAAAAATACTATTCAAATCTAAATCTAAATACTAACATACCAATACTATCTGAATCTAATCAATATTGTATCAACCTGCTGATACAATACTGATTTCCATCCATACCTGTGAATGTGTTCAGGAAGCGACCTTTGTGATCACAGACCACCTGCAGCTGGATTGAGTGGAAAAGCTTCCTGTTACAAAAAATTGTAGTCACTAGTTGACATTGGTATGGGATTAAAGCAGGCCATTATATGTTTGTGTGAAGTGGGTAATTGGTATGCAGGGTATCTATTTAGGTAGTCCTCCTTATTTGCTGCAGGTGGCTTGATCCTGATGTGAGTGCCATCGATGCTGCCAGCCACGCGATGGAAGGCACAGGAGCCAGCCAGGTGGGCGAAGCCTTCCCCTATCCCCTCCAGCTCATCTGCAGCAGGAAAGTGGACCACCCTCCTGTAGATAGCCATTATGTTTTCGCCGACCCGATGCACAACATCACACACTGTGCTGGTGGGGACATTGAAGGCCTCCGACACCACCCGATAAGAGGTGGCACTGGCCAGCCAATATAAGTAAATGGCTACCTCCAGATCTATCCCCCAGCCGTGCTCCTTGCCATAGCCAAGGGACTCAGTCAAGGCATTAACACTCTGCCTTGACAGACGGAAGTCCCTTTTAAGGTCTCCCTCTCCCAGGTAGAGGCGCACTACAGGGGTTTCAATATTCAGGTGCAAATAATGCCCTCGAAATGCACCCTGTAGGAGTAGGACAAGATGTTTTATGTTGTAGCCAGTTTTTTTTACTTTACTAGTTCATTTTTTCATTAAGTTCACTTTTTCCAAAGAAATAAACTGTTTTCTAACAAAAGTGTTTGCCACAGAATATTATTTATTGACTTATCTGACAGTATATACCTGTTAGTTTAAGAGTCTACTGCTTTACTTAGCCCTAGTTAACTTAATCCTAAACGAACCATAAACTAACATTTATCTTCCAAAAGGATTTATATCAGCCAGCGGTAAATCTCCAAAGAGCAGCAGGTCAGTTCATCGGATTTCTTTCTCCCCGGGATGACGATGGAGGTTGACCGGCGATCATCTCGGTATTCCGGCTGCGAGCTGCTTGCTGCTCCCGCCAGCGGCTCCCACAGCGGCTCTTCTCATCCCCGAATACGTCGGAGCAAATTTCCAAACAGGCGTTATCTGGATAAACTGACCACATGTTGGGGATCTAAACGGTTACTTTTACGCCTGAAAAAATACACATTTTGTATGCAGTATGCAGTACATACTGATGTAGTATGTAGTATGTAGTACGTTAGTATGTGGTTTCGGATACAACCAAAGTGTGGAGGAGATGGACCGGGTTAAGCGGCGGACCTCCGGGGAAGCCTGCTCCTTTCTCCCCACAGTTCCCAGCAAACATTTTTTAGTTGAAAAGACGTTTAAAAGACGACTATGGTAATCAGTGAAAAGACATTCAAAATTGGTTCAAAAGTGAAAGTTTTTTTTACCAGCTATTTGAAGACGTTTACTGAACGTTGACATATAGACCATATTTCACCAGGAAATGCAATATTACAAAAATTCTTCTTGTTTAATGTGCAGACATAGTGTATCGTCATTTTGGACCTTAACTAGTAAACCACATTCAAATTTCTCATTAAAAAAACATTATGGGAAATTAAGGTGAAAAATGATCTAAATATGAACGTTTAATAAACGTCTTTAAATAGTCGGTAAAAAAAAAACTTCCAATTTCGAACGATTTTTCAACATAGCTGTTTTTTCAACGTCTTTTAAACCTAAAAATGTTCACTGTTAAATTAAACAGTAAAATTAGTTCCTATTATAGGCTTAATAATTCAACCATCAGCATGTTACAATTTACATACTTGGTCATAACAATTTGAGAGTGTCCACTTTAAGACCAAAGAAAACCATGACAAGCTACAATAAAATTGAATTTATTATTCAAATATACAGTGTATCACCCCAATTGTGCAATATTGCATCAACAACAGAAAAAAATAAAATAAAATAACAAATTGGTCTAGGACCTCTATATCCTCAATAACTTCAAAAATGTAAAGCCTCCACAGGCTGTTCATTCAAAGCCCCCCCACCAGTCCTTCCAGGAGCCTGTTTGAGGTGGTCTGCCATAGCGCCGTCAACCTGTGCCTCTGTGGCACTTGGATTGGACCTTATGACAGCATCTAAAATATTAGAGGAGCAGCATTATCAATAACATACAACAATTTCACACTGTGCAACCACTCATTGATAAAGGCAATTTTGAATATTAGCTAAAATTATTACCTTTAATCACGGAGTACAAGGTAGTTTCCCTGAATGGCCTCTTGTTTTTTGGACCACCCCCCTTCATGTTAAACGTGGCCATCAACTTGTTGGTTAGAAGTCTGTAAATTCGATAATGTAGTGTCATTAAAAGAATTTCACACTGGATTTCAGTTAGGCTCCCTTGTTTAGAATAGCTCTATAATGAGTCACTGTCATATCTATTTGCTTTATATATAACTGTGTGTGTGTGTGTGTGTGTGTGTGTGTGTGGGTGTGATGTTCATACCTGTCCATTATTTTATTTGTATTGTCCTTTATACTCTTCCCACCAACTTTGGCCATTGCTTGAACCTGTGAAGAAAATAGGGACACAATATCATGCTCTGTACTAAAATACCAACCAAGTTAGGAGTTATTTTTAAGTTATTTAAAATATATATTTAGACTAAAGTAAACAGCTAAGTTAAAATGAAGATATTTTTATTATACCAATGATGCCCTCTCTTTGGGATTCCTCAGACTGGCCTCCAGGTCTTCCAGCTCCTCAAGGGTATTTAATTGTTTGACTTCTCTTGGAAGGCCCTCTGGCTCCATCGCTCCCCGGAGTCCTTTGACCTCCTCGGTGAGGTCCACCAATTTACCTATAACCACCCTCTGGAACTCTTTAAAAATAGGGTGGATAAAAAAGGAAGAATGAACACCGTGCACCTTTTCATATGTACATGAAATTTCTGTACAATGCTGTCCATATAACATACAAATCACTCAATTCAAAAAGCTATTACTTACTTGCTGTAGACATTGGGAACACGCTTTTCGAGGCGGTCTTTCCTGAAAGGAATTGAGAGACAAGTGGAAATGCATATGAGTCTGTGTGGAAGTCAAGTAGTTTTTGTTGGTCTACATTAACTGGAACAGCAACATATGAGCACATTTTAGAGTTGATGAGGAAAGAAACTGACAATTTGGTTATATTTAGGACATACTGTAAGGTTTGTTATTCACAGCTGGCCATAGTACTTTGTTAGTGGTTAAGGCTCCCCTCTTGGGCTCTTTTTTTTTAACTTCTGTGTCCCTGGCTTGTGACAGAAAGATCTCCGGAGCTGTTGAGACCGGTGTCTTTGTTTTTTCTTGTAGGGCTGGTGTAGGCAACCTGATTATCTGGAGCCACATGCTGCTCTTCATCACCTCTCCAGTGGACCCCTGTGGCTTTAAGAAAAAAAATTTATGGAATTGAATAATGGTTATTTTTAAACATTTTACTTTTCATTTGTCATTGTAACTTTTAGAAGTTCTGGAGAAGGTTTTAGATATTCTGGAAAAAGTTTTAGGGGTCCTGGAGAAGGGTTTAGATGTTCAGGAGGACATTTAGGGTTTCTACAGAAGGTATTAATCGATTTGCACTGTGACAGAAAATTAATCGCCAACTGTTACTCCAAACCCCTAAAAATTCTCCAGGACCTCTTAACCTTTTGCAGGACCTCTGAAGCTTCTTGTAAGACCTCTAAATCTTTATGTAGTACCTCTAAACCCTTCTAGTGTAGTTTATATAATTTCTTATATGCAACAAGACATGGTGTTATTTGTAATAAAAATGCAAAGCTAAAGTGCATAATAATCATAAACAGCCCACTGCAGATTAATGGTAAAGCATATTATTGAATGCTCATTTAGACCTATTAGTGAGGTTGATTTTAGGGTTATAAAGTTATAAGGCTAAAATATGTTTTGTGGCTCCAGATATTTTTTCATTTTCTTATTTTGGTCAAAAAAGGCTTGTTTAATAGTAAAGGTTGACGACCCCTGTTTTAGGGGCATCTAGAGAAAAAAAAATACAATAAAACTAAATATACATTATTATGAACACTGTAATAATAGACCAAATTAAATCTCATTGCTAAATAAATGTTTGAGAGGGCATATTGTAGCATGACACAAGATACTTTGAATAAAAAATAAAATAAAAAAAAGGATGTTTGTGTCTTCTCGTACCTTTAACAAAGTGAGGACTATAGTGCCATGCCTTTCTGTGAGATGCCCTGGCAGCTTCATTCAAAATAGATACAACTTAGCATGCCATCAAGAATATTTGCAAACATTTGCTTAATAAAACACATTATGCTGGATTGGATGACTAGTAATTACATTTGTGGCAACCAAAAGTATTATAACATACCAGTACTTGAACGTAATATTAATTACTTATCTGCCTGTTGTATTCCAGTAAAATATTTATAACTATATATGTGTGACTAGATATTTAAAAATAAAAAAAAATAAAAAAAAAAAGTATATGTAACAAAAAATGTATGTACCCATACATGTTGCCCCACATGTCATACCTCCTCTGGGGCTCTGTCTGTGCAGCCAACTTGGCTTTAGTTGGTGGAGGTCTTTATGTTTGTAGAAAAAAAAAAAAAATTAAAGCTTTGTCAAAATAGAATGTACTCGGTGTTGTATGAATTCATGTTTAATATGTACTCTAGTCATATGACATTAATAGAAATAGTACAGCATTACTCTTAAGTATACTGTGCCGGTATTGTTTTCATACCTTTTGTTGTACTCTTCTTTTTCTGCACAGCCAATCAATATTGCATCAGATCTGTGTCAATACAGAAGGTGTTAAATAAACACTACCTCGCTACATGATGTTTAGGAGTAATGTCAAGTTGCATAATATGAAAACTGTTTTGGTTATTCAATTTAGTGATGTAAGGTTACCTGTCCTCGGGCTCCGGTTTGTAGTTTGTGAAAATTCTAAAACATTTAAAACAACTTAGCATGGCACAATGAATGTAGTGCAGATATAGAACAAGATAATGTAGATTATAGGGGAATTGAAAAACACCCATATCAGCAAGGTAAATTACAGAATGTGTCTGTTTAAGGCCTAGATCCACCTGCCACTTTGGAAACATTACCTACATATACATACAGATTTTCTTCACTTGCAAATTCATAACATGGATTATTTTGTAAATGGTATGAGTGTACCGGTTTGACTTGTACTGGTGGTTGCTGCTGATGGTGATGACGTGAGGAGTCTGCGTTGAAGATCTGTGGGTTACACAAAAATTGTCACATTAGCGAATTTTACATTCAAAAAGTAAAGAAAGAATATAGCATCATAAATGGCGAGTTTGTGATCCTACTTTTTCGTCCCTTGACAGTTTTCGGAGTACACGGGGTGGAGGTCAGGTCAGGGATCCAGGTGTTATCGGCAGATCCCATGGTAGCTTTAAATGATAATAACATTTCTGCATGATCAAGCAATGTGGATAAACATGACTACATACAAAAAATAAAAAAATACTCACGGGAGGGAGTCGGTGAGAGCTGCGAAGCCTGGGTTTTGAGTTTTGGAGGAGGCATAAAAAAGTCCATTGACCAAGGTTCTGGAGTCTGTGCTGTTTGGGAAGCCAGACTTTAAGTTAGCTGAACTCTATAGTCCTCAAACATCAGTATGTCAAAAAATTCTATAGGAACATATCACTATGGGATTGAAACATTCATCCCCGTCTCATAGTGGAGTGTTTCTCCTGGCTCTGGCAGACGTTTTTCCTGAGTTGATTTGTCTGTTTAGGAAAAATGATTTTCAGCTTGTTGAACTGTATATATATCAGTATGTTAAAATTTCAAGATGAACATAACAGGGTGAAAACTTTCATCAGTGTCTTATTTTACTTACATGTTGGTGTAGGAGGTGATGGCTTGTTTCTCTGTAATTTCTTGGGTGGCTCTGGCAGAGTTTTTCTCGTAGATGCTGCGTCTGTTAAAGAAACACCTTTTTCAGTTTACTGTATTCAATAGCGCTCAACATGTCAGTATGTCAAATTTTCATGATGAGAACATAAAATGGGATAAAAACTTGCATCAAGGTTTTATTTTACTCACGTTGGATGGGAGGTGACGGGTTTTTAATCTGATTTTTCTTGGCTGGCTCTGGCATACTGTTTCTCTGAGATGATGTGCCTGTTTAAGGGAACACCATTTTCATTTTGCTGTACTAAATAGTGCTTGAAACATCACTGTTTTAAAACTTGTAGATGCTCATAACAGTATGAAAAATTCCATCAATGTCCCATAATACTCACATGGTGGAGTCAGCGGTGATGGGTTGTTAATTCTTTTCAGTTTTTTTGGTGGCTCCGGCAGGCTGGTTCTCTGTGTTGATGTGTCTGTTAAGGAAACATGATTTCTGATTAGTTACACACTTGAGTGCTCATTAAATAATTTTTGACAGTTTATATAGAAGAATACCACACGGGTATAATAACAGCTTTTAATGTCAATTATTACTCACATGAAGGATTTGCTTTATCCTTTCTAATCTTGTCGTGAGCTCCTTGTGAGCAACCAGCGTCTTCATCAGGGGAATCATCTGAAAATATACACTGACATTAAGACGAGTATAGATGTCTATTCAAATGGTACAGATGGCTTAAAAAAATTGCATATATAAAAAATGGCAAGTGCATGTTTAAGTAATTTTCATGATGTAGCACAAGATACTCACTTTGGATAAAATCTTTAAATACTCTTTTTTTCCTTACTCTTTTATCCATATTCAGAGTCACCACAATCACCTGGCAAAAGAAAATTATTAAGCATTTGTCCAACAAACATTAACATTAATTTGCACCTATAAAATAGTAAAAATATAGTTACCACTAAAGCAAATCATTCCATATTGTGGAGAAGGGGGAATACTGCAAACCCTTCAGCATATGGAAGGCATACTGCTTTTCTATGCAAGTCTTTGTGCTGCAACAGACATCTCTTGGCTTTGTCCATGGGGCTCTTGACATAAACTATGTCAATGAGCTTGGACTTGCAGGGAGTCTCAAACAGATCCTCTGTGTCATCCTGCATAATGACACTGGCAACAAGAGTTCCGTTGGATCTTTTCTCCACCACAAAGGCATAGCTGTCATCCATCAGGAAAAAACAGCAGTCACGAGTTTTGGCTGACACAAACCGGCCGGTCTGTTTTGGGCACCTGGTGGACCTTTGGTGATGTTTCTTCTCTGCCAACCTCTTTCTGACCTGGGCAATAGGGTTTTTACTGTTCCTCACTTGTTTTTTTAATTCCTGGAGGTGGTTCCCAAATGGGAATGATGACAGCTCATTCAATGAACACTGGAAGTATGCGACATCTTCATGCAAATGCTGCACACTGTGGACATTGTAAACAGTGAACGTTGGTCCGTACAACTCTTCACACTTGTCCACAAAGTGCTTCAGGAGGTTGGCAGCGTAATCAAGATATGCCTCTCTCTTCTGAGCATCTGACTCTAGAAGGATTGACATACCCACAGTCAATGTCAAAAAATGTTCGTAGAAACAGTCCAGCAATAAGTCCCGGAGAACCACCGGCCCTGTGTACAACAGGAACTGGCGGAATTCTGTTGCCTTCCAGCGATCCACTTCCTTTAATGAACAGGGCTGCCTGGCAAACTCTGTTGGCATGGCACCCTGCAGCATTTTCATGCGATTGGACATTTCCTCCCTCATTAGCGGTGCCAGCCTGCAATTAACAGGTCCGCGCAATAGATAGATAAGCACTCTTTTAACCACCCCAAGACAAATAAGGTGCATGTAATCTAAGGCAAATTGCTTAACGCATAGGATTCCAGCACTACTGAGGGGTGATTTCTTTTTCTGATGACCTGCATAGCGGACCTGATCAAAATCCACATCTGACCTGGACTCAAAAGCTTCTTTTGAGGGGCAAGTGACCCTTCTCTGAACACTAACAGTAGGTGCCACACACCGCTCACACCCTTGAAGTCCATTGTGTCCAACTGTGCACTTCAGGAATGCTCTAGCAGGTGCATCGCAGACAAAGGCCTTAATTTTGACCTTGTGCACAGTGCCTTGATGAAGGACACCATTTTGCTTGAGAGTCTTTATTTCCTCAACCAAGTCCTGCACATAGTCCTCAACTGAGTTGGGCTTTTCTGTTGCACAAAATAGTGCAACCAGAAATGGTTCCGAATTCTGAACAGCTGCCAATGTAGGCCAAAATTGCAATTTGGAAGATTTGAAAAGAGGAACACCATCAACATTTAAAACTACTTCAATGTCTCCTCTGAAATTTGGGCTCTCTGAAAATGTTCACTTCAGCAGCACTTAACACACCAGACTTCCCAGTTTAATTCCCAACTATATTCCGATTTACTTTTATATAGCTGTTTGTTCATATATCATTCATAGCCTGATTTATACAACATTTTATTCCTAAAGACATGGCGAAAATGGATTTTTTTTAATGTGTTGAGAGTATTTTCTGATGTATGTGATAAAAAGAGATATCCAAAATTAATTAAGTAAAAACCTTTGGCTCTAATATGTCAAATAAATGAAATTAGAAATTTGAACCTGGCTTTATCAAATGTTCACTTTTCTGTTCTGGAAATGTATGCAAATTTGCACTTACATAAGTAGATAATGCCTCATTTGCATATTTAAACATAAAATTACTGAAAACTTGTAATACAAAAAATGACTGTCTTCATGTAAATAATCAGCTG
This sequence comes from Epinephelus fuscoguttatus, assembly GCF_011397635.1. Classification (NCBI taxonomy): domain Eukaryota; kingdom Metazoa; phylum Chordata; class Actinopteri; order Perciformes; family Serranidae; genus Epinephelus; species Epinephelus fuscoguttatus. The sequence goes on along the minus strand of NC_064765.1, from coordinate 38,710,733 downwards.
AGGAAATTTCATGGTGATATTAATTAAATTTCTTACCTTTTTCACCTGGGGATAAAATAATGGAGAATATATTCTCCATTATTTTATCATCTATCATGCAGTAAGTTTGCAGACTTCCTCGCTTTCTGTCATGTATTTTCGACGTAAAATGGCCTGAGTATTAAATTTTGAAGGCTACATCGACAGCCCAATTATGAAAACATTTGCAATAGCAAGCCAAAATCACACACACAACGTGAAAAGTAGTGTGGCAGTAAGTTTGGTCCAGGCTGCAGCATGCTAACGTTACAAGCTAGCATGCTAACTTTACTAACACGCTGGAGCAGGCCAGCCATCGTGAGCAGCATAAAATTAAACTCTATTGTTACCATTTATGGTTATAAATACATTAACGTTAGTACAGGCACTTACCAAGAATGCAGGGGAGGAATTTACTATCGAGCAGCGGCACCAACAGCTCAGCTGCAGACCTGTGCAAGACACGTTAACAACGGAACCTCTTCACCTCTTGTACTTGCTAAGTACTTGCGCATGCGCGTTACGGCAGTAAGTGTGTTTCATCTATTTACATAGATATTGAGAAATACCTACATTGTGGTGTTCTGGAGGCTTCCTATTGACAGCACATAGCCTATATAGTTCCATATTTATGATATTTTATGAAACATTAAATGCGTTTAAATTGCGTTTACGTCTAAACGACATTTTGCCTCGCTATTTTAGAGAAAAAACTTTACTATATTCAATAAAATCACTCTTTTGTCCTAGAACTGAACTGATTATCAATAGAAATTTTAAAAAATATGTGTTTTGTGACACGTTGATGTTGTAAACGCTTTTTAAACGGTTGAAAAGTGGTTGAAAGACGTTCAAACCTAATATCAATCAGTTTTAAACTAGAAATCAACGTTGCAATCCCGGTTTGTGCTTGCTGGGTTAGGGACCGTTCGCCACGGTACAGGCTGCTGGGCAGGGTGGAAGTAAGTCCTGCAGAGTTTCAGAGGACCTGGAGAATGTTTTAGGATAGTAATAACCAGTGTTGGGTAAGAGTTACTTTAAAAGTAATCAAAGTATGTTACTGCGTTACCTTTAAAAAAAGTAACCAGTTACTTTACTGCATTACTCCCTGAGTAAAGTAACTCAATTACTTTAAAAGTACTTTTGAGTATTCTACATTTCCTATTGGGCAATGGACCACAGGGTGCTAAGCCTACATTTTTTTGTCTCCAAAATTAAAGTTATGGACCACTTGCCCTTCACTGAGATCCAATTCTCCCATCACAGCCGTCACTTTGACCAGTAGAAACACACAACGATCTGCTGCCGTAGACAACTGTATGACAACAACACCCCAGCATTTTAATATTTCCTCTAGGGATGTTACCACACAGAGTAAAAGGGGAAATGATGGTGTGAAACAGCAGAGGCACTTTGTCAACCCGCTGAGTTAATGTTACTGTCATTAGCATCAAGCTAGCAAACAATGGTACATCCTCACGGTCGGACATAAAGTAATAACATTAACAAATAGCGGCGAGGCTTTTACTCACCACAACTGCAGAGGCTCCCAGCTTCATTTGAAACAAACTACATTATAGACGGTCCGTTATTTATTATTCCCTCTGTGTGTTTATATATTTACTTTTTATCCGCTCCGTTGTCTTTGTAAAGTTAACATATCGCACCGTCATTTCAAACTAAATACTTGTTTCAAATTAAAAGCCCTTTACAACCTCGGCTGAGAGAATCCCTCCATTTTCTAAATGGGCTTTTATTCTGAAACATTTGTGCTTCAAATGTAGCTCCTGCCATCTGCTGACCGTGACATGTTGGCAAGTACTTAAGTACAGTACTACTAAGCACTGTAAGTACTACTACTTACAGTACTACTTAAGTACAGTACAAGTACTGTACTTAAGTAGTTTTTTTTGAGGATTTATGCTTTACTTGAGTTTTTATATTTATCAGTACTTTTACTTTACTCCACTACATTTACAAGACATTTTTTTTACTTTTACTCCACTACTTTGAAATTGGATGAAGTAGAACTATTTTCAAGCATGAAGCTTAACTTAAATTGACTGGCACTTTGCACAGTGCTTTGTTGCATGTGGCCAGAGATGTGGCTCAGTAAAGAGTGAAGAGAAAAGAGTTTCCTCTTTTTGGAAATCGAAACAACACCATCAGCATGACTTCCTTGTCAGATACTGAAGACAACAACATACTTGTACTTTTGATACATTTTACCACCAGATACTTTTGATACTTTGGTACATTTAATGTGAGCTACTTTAATACTTTTACTCAAGTCATTTTTTTGGGATGACTTTTACTTTTACTTGAGTAAGTTTCAAGTAAGGTATCTGTACTTTTACTCAAGTATGGTTTTCAAGTATTTTTTACAACACTGGTATAAACGTTTATTTTGACCGCACAAACAATCCCAAACATTTTGGAGTCCTTTTAGTTACCTCTCATGCCACTTAGATTAATCTTTAATGCGCATTTGTATGGTTTAGGAACAAGGAACGTTATTACTTTGTTTTTGTTATTGTTTTAATGCTTATGAAAACAATAGTGCATCATGCTGCTAATTTTTAATTTGTAATTTCAAAGTAAAACGTTGAATGATTTCAGAGTGTGCATCAGTACTTTTTGCATTTTCAGCTAATTTTAAGAATACTGTCATAAGTACCGATAACCATGATAATTTTGCTCACTATAACTGTGATATGAAATTTTCTTACTGTATCATCCCTAACATCAGGAGATACCGTTCATATGGTGAACAATGCTGCCAAGGCCCTGATGAGCCCGTTTTCCTCAGAGGTGGAAGGATTCTGCAGTGACATCTATTATGATGTAGAGAAGTCCCCAAAACATAAAGAGATATTTGCAGAGTTCTTGTCTCTTCTCCATCTGCCAGTGAAGACCCATCAGCAACCGCTTTCTCCAGATGCTGGAGGTGTGTATGATGAAGGCTTAAAGTAACAAAAATGTAAGCCCATTCATAAAAATGATGTTGATTTTTATATCAATTTAATATTTGTTACTTCCACCCCTCAGGTTTGCAACAGGTTGTGGGAACTTATGGATGCTGTGATACTGCACTACTACCATGTGTTGGATGCAAATGAAGAGCATAAATACAGGTAGGCTAATGCTAATTGTTAGTGTTAAATTAACAGTTCACTCTGAAATCAAGTTTTGCTTGTGTTAATCTGTAGGTAATGGTGTAGTGTGGGGCTGACCCCGACTAAGAATTTACACAGTCAAATTTGATTCATCTGTCTTGTTTAAACAAGACAACAACTGAAACACCCAAATTAAACAATGTGTCTTCTTGACTTAAAGGAACAGTCCACCCAAAAATGAAAATTTGGTCATCTACTCACCCTCATGCTGATGAAATGCCGGGCAAAGTTTTATAATCCATGTAACACAACTTGAGTTATCCAGGATCATGGTGACATGGTGAATGGTGACCAGGAGCTGCAGGTTCTCCAGCTCCTTCTGTGGGTCACCATTCACCATGTCATTTTTCATTCATGTTCATTTTTGGGTGGACTGTTCCTTTAACATTTTTCAACTGCTTTAGGCTATTGTTCCATACTTTGATTAATATTATTAGCCATGCCATGTTATCCCATGGGCATGAGAATAGTTGCTAGGGGTGTGATGATATACTCAGCTCACAAGACGATGCAATATATGATATTTGCTTCACGATAACGATACGAGACGATATTTTAACACAGTTTTTAAGAAAACTTCAATGATGAAATGTATGCTGTACTGGAAAAAATATTTTTTATTCAAAAGTCACACAAACAATGCATCATCTGGACAGAGCAGTGAAAAAGACCAGAGAATTCAAATAAGTGTCTGTATGACTGAATGCAACCACTATGCCCTGATATTTTTTTTTAAATTTCTTTTTTTTTTTTTTGCTATGTCCTGATATCACGAGACAGCTTTTCATGTCCACGAGAAATATTGTCACGTTTGAATATCGCGATATCTTGTGGCACGATATTTTGTCTGTCACACCCCTAATAGTTGCATTAATAGTTAACATGAGTTTTAATTAGTAATAAATGAAACAATATCCTCAGTTATATATTCTTACATGTGCATTAAGAGCACACTATTTATGCAACATATTTATCTTACCTTGTTAACTATTTATTGCCTTGCTTATTTATGTAATTTCATAGACTCATTTGCACCTTGCACTTTGTTGACCTTGGGGAGACACAAAAGGGTGCCTGCGTGCTGTCTCTGACATAAATAACCTTGTCTGTTGACTGTGGGAATGTATGATCATGTGAATGTACATATGCACTGTGTTTGCTGTCAAACTGAATTGCCTTTGGGTTCATAAAGTTGTATAGAATTGAATTTAAAAAAAGTGGTGTGTGTGTGCACGTGTGTGTGTGTGTGTGTGTGCGTGCTCGTGCATGTGTGTGTGTGCATGGGCACGTGTGTCCACTGCAGATGGCTTCTCAACGAAGTGTTTGAAAGGCATGCACTAACACATGAGGAAAAGGCCATGATGAATGAAGCCTTGATCGACATGTTCAGAGGTACATTACAAGTAGGCAGACTCATGTGGAAAGGGCTGTAAATGAGCATACACATCTGACTGTTTCTTTCCTCTGTTTCCTATACAACAAGAACAGAATATGATTGCTGGTAGTGTGTCAAGCCTTTAGATTGGTAGTGAATCTGTACTGTTGGTTTGCACCACCGGTGGGTGTGCGTTAGGGGTGCAACGATACACAAAATTCACGGTTCAGTTTGATTCAATATTTTAGTGTCATGGTTCGATATTTTTCTATACAAAAACAGAGAAATTTCCATGCCTTTTTTACTTGTAATTTATCATCATTACAGTAGCGGACGTTTGTAGTTTAACTACATTTCTCAGTAGCTTGGTGGTAGTGTCGCTGTTTCTGAATCAAGTAACTTCTCAGTAGTTCAGCTCTTTTATCGATCACTTAGCGCAGTAGCTCCACACAAGCTACATTTCCAAAATCATTTCTGCTGCGGACTGAAATAGAACTGTCACAGATCACACAGATCTGTTACCAACAGAGCGAGGCACTTCTGCATGACACTGACGACACACACACACACACACACACACACACACACACACACACGTACACAGCCAAGCAACAACAACAAAGCTAATATCAGGACTTCATCTGTTAAAACCCTTGCGATGTTGGAGACAACATGAAACTACTCCTGTTACTATTTTTAGATTGTCACAGTGGGAGGCGCAGCTCAGTGGATCTACGCTCAACAATGCAGCCACAAGGCGGCAGCCACAAGGCGGCATTGTTGAGATCCACTGAGCTTTCAGCACAGAACGCATCGTCAGAAATTGATAAAATAAATAAATAAAATTGCGTATTGTTTGGTTCATAGTGTGTACCGAACCGAGACCAATGTATCGAACGGTTCAATACGAATACGTGTATTGTTACAGGCCTAGTGTGCACGTAAACTCCTCAAAAAAGTGCATGGTGCTCATTCCACAAATGCACAATCCTTACAAGCTACACCTCATGGTAAAGGCGACTAATCAGGCTTTCCACCCTTATTGGTATTATGAAAGGGAAGATATGATTGACTGAAATAATGTTTCAGAAGTTTTTTTGAGGAGTTTATAAATGTTTAGACCCTGAATATCTTTTTGGGGCAAAAAATCTGTTCTTATATTTGGTTCTGTCATTTAATTGCATCACTAAATTTTGTAATGTGTTGGCAGGTGTCCTTCCAACCTTTCAGACATTTCTGAAAAGGCTGCAAAGTGAGAAGCCCATGGTGCACTTGCTGCATGTCGAAATGGTGGCTCCGGTGAGAGAACTACTGGCCAAGTTCATGAAGCCAGCAGGCATCCCTCTGAGGGCAAAGGAGTTGGTCAAGGTACATAGCTCTTATCACTCATTTGATTTTACATTTACCTTTTCATGGAAGCACACTTACTCTGATTTTATACTGTACATAGCTGGCCTTGCATTGTCTTGTTTGTACTGTGCTGTCTTGTGTTTGCTTGTGTGGTGAGACACTATCTATCTATTTATCTATCTATCTATCTATCCAGGTTGATGTCCGGAGTCAAGACAATCAGCTGTCTGACAAAAGGCTGTTTGTGGGCACACACTGCTAGTCGGCACTCAACAAGGCTCGTGTTGAGAGGAAGATATGGGTGGATACTCTGTACAGCAATCTCAGAGAGGGATACATGAAGGCTGCAGAATTCCTCCTCGCAAAGCTTCCTCTCAATAACCCCATCATCACTGCACTCTCGGCTTTGAATCCTTCTTTGATTCAAGATGAATCTGTTGGTGGGGCTTTCATCACATTGGGCAAGGCCTTGCCTAATGTAGTTGAACCAGAAGAGGTTGGTCAACTAGATTTAGAGGTACGGGTGTACCAAATAGATGTGGACCTGGTAGCTCGTGCCCAGAGTTACAGTGAGGAAGGGAGGCGACTTGATGTGGACTGGTGGAGTGGAATCGTGAGAGATGTGAGATTTCCTATTCTGGGTAAGCTGGTCAAAGCTCTTCTCAGCATCTTCACTGGCCCCCTGGTCGAGGGATCCTTCAATCTGATGGATGACATCCTCGAAGCTGACAGATGCACAATGAATGTGGAGACTTATGAGAGCCTTGCAATAGTCAAATCTGCAATTAAAGCAAGGGAGTGGACAGCCACAACGATGATGATAGACCAGCCGTTGAGGAGGTCCTGTCTGTCGTCATATGTAACATATCAGCTGCACCTGAAAAGGAAGAAGGAGAAGGAAGAAGCACTAAAGAAGAGAAAGCTGACAGATGCAGCAAGGGTTCTGTCGTCTGTGAGGGCAAACAAACTAGAACACCAGGCCAGGAATACGACTAGACCACTCAAAGCCTCTTCTCAGTCCTCTGCCTCTGCTGGACTCCCGGGCTCAAAGCCTTCTCTCAGTCCTCTGCCTCTGCTGGGCTCCAAGCCTCCTCTTAGTCCTCTGTCTCTGCCGGGCTCAAAGCCTCCTCTTAGTCCTCTGTCTCTGCTGGGCTCAAAGCCTCCTCTCAGTCCTCTGTCTCTGCTGGGCTCAAAGCCTCCTCTCAGTCCTCTGCCTCTGCTGGGCTCCAAGCCTCCTCTTAGTCCTCTGTCTCTGCCGGGCTCAAAGCCTCCTCTTAGTCCTCTGTCTCTGCCGGGCTCAAAGCCTCCTCTTAGTCCTCTGTCTCTGCTGGGCTCAAAGCCTCCTCTCAGTCCTCTGTCTCTGCTGGGCTCAAAGCCTCCTCTCAGTCCTCTGCCTCTGCCGGGCTCAAAGCCCCCTCTCAGTCCTCTGGCTCTGCCGGGCTCAAAGCCTCCTCTTAGTCCTCTGTCTCTGCTGGGCTCAAAGCCTCCTCTCAGTCCTCTGTCTCTGCTGGGCTCAAAGCCTCCTCTTAGTCCTCTGTCTCTGCTGGGCTCAAAGCCCCCTCTCAGTCCTCTGTCTCTGCCGGGCTCAAAGCCTCCTCTTAGTCCTCTGTCTCTGCTGGGCTCAAAGCCTCCTCTCAGTCCTCTGTCTCTGCTGGGCTCAAAGCCTCCTCTCAGTCCTCTGCCTCTGCTGGGCTCAAAGCCCCCTCTCAGTCCTCTGCCTCTGCTGGGCTCAAAGCCTCCTCTCAGTCCTCTGTCTCTGCTGGGCTCAAAGCCTCCTCTCAGTCCTCTGGCTCTGCCGGGCTCAAAGCCCCCTCTCAGTCCTCTGCCGGCCTCAAAGCCTCCTCTCAGTCCTCTGCCTCTGCCGGACTACCAAAAGCCTCCACCTTGAAAAGGAGTGGCTTGGACATGTTGCAGGACTTTGTGTTTGAACCAAAAAGAATGAGAAAATAAGACAGTGTAACTGTTTTTATGGAAAAAATATTTTATTTTGTATTTTATTTTATTTTATTTATTTTATTTTGTATTGTATTTTATTTTGATTGTATTGTAAGATTTTATTAGGGTCCGGGCTGCCTAAGCTGCCAGGACCCTATTGTTTTCCTGCGCGTTCTTTCTTTGTTCTTTTTTCTGAGCCTACATCAAGATGTTTGATTGTAAACATATACTTGCAAATTATTGTTAAATAAGTTTTCAATGTTCATTAAAAAAAAATGTCAAAATTTTGGAGTCATGGTAGATGATGTTTGGCAAATATCAGAATTTTATCTCAAAAACGGAATTTTTGACAGCATTTTGAAATTTGATCTCATGTTAACAATTGAAGTCAATGCAATGACATTTTTAAACATCGGTTTTTCACTTATGGAGTAAATCAATCATTGTTAAAAACAAATTAACAACATCTCCATGCTGTCTATATGCAATATGTGTATTTTCAGATTTTTGTCTTGATAACTGAATTTTTGACAGAAGTTTGAAATCTGCCTTGACAGCTGCTGTCATGCCCATGGACCCCCCTAGCGGAGCCCAGGACCCCCCACCCACCCCACTTCTTGCCCTCAAAAAAAATTTCAGGCACAGGACTTTTTCCTGCTTCAAGCCCTGTTACAGACACAAACCGCTGTTAAGCTGACTGACAGCTGATCCAGATGTGATCAAATGCTGCTGTCATCAGGAACAGACATCACTTCACTTGATGCTGCAGAGGAAAGGACATTTCATGTTTCTTCAAACACATTTCCACTCTCTCCTTGCACAATTACCTTGCGTCTCTCCATGCATTGACAGTGAAAGGAACTAAGACGCAAGAAAAAGACACAAGTGAGGGAAACGTTGCAATTTAAGGGAAATCGGATGTGCCCCCTGTGAGGTTGCCATCTTAAAGTTCAGGGAGTCACTTTGCCTTAATTTCCTTGCCAAAATTTCGAAATCTCCCTATCCTATTTAACTGTATTCACAAACTGGTGTAAATGTTCTTAATGCTTATGTTGTGGCTAACAAATTATTTTCCTACTAAATTCTAAAATAACTCTGTTTCTTTCAAGATAATCCTAATCCATGGTCCCAGCCAATGCCTACATCATCATGGACTCCTCAAGGAGCATTAGAAACTCTTAGTCATATGTTATATAATATGGGGATGCTAAAAATAGATGGTTTCCTGTTTCATGTTCATACTACCATTATAGAATCAAACAAATCAAAAGGAGTGGCAATGGATTTTTAAAAAATCTGTATTTGACATCATGCTAAAATCTACTACCACAAAATCCGGGTCTGTTTTGTTCACAGTTTGAATTCATTTTGAAAAGTTTAATTGCATGTTCAGTACATGAGGTCGGATTTGCACACTGTCAAATGTACAGTGTTGAATTGAATCAAAAGCTCAAGTGTGAAAACAACTTAAAGGTTCTCTCTATGGTAGTATCTTATGAAGACTGCCACTTTATTAACAACTGGCTTCATTCTACTTTTATGATCTTTTGTTTTTCAGCACTAATGCATGAAATGCTCACAAAACAAGAGATGATTCTCGACCAGCATTCTGCACACACATTCTGCACCTGCTGAAAGCAAGACAGCAAGATGTGTCTGAATACCAGGTCAACGATGATCTTCTGCCAGTAAAAGACCAGCAAGGCCTCCAGAATCTTGAAGCCCAACTTCAGGAGTCAGATTTCAGAATGAAACTGGTGAGTAGATGTTGTCTTATTTAAAGTGAAATTTCACCAGTGTGCGCAAATTTGCTCAAAACTTCATTCATTCATTCATCTTCTAACCGCTTCATCCTCTTGAGGGTCGCGGGGGGGCTGGAGCCTATCCCAGCTGACATCGAGCGAGAGGCAGGGTACACCCTGGACAGGTCGCCAGACTATCGCAGGGCTGACACATAGAGACAGACAACCATTCACGCTCACATTCACACCTACGGACAATTTAGAGTCACCAATTAACCTAGTCCCCAATCTGCATGTCTTTGGACTGTGGGAGGAAGCCGGAGTGCCCGGAGAGAACCCACGCTGACACGGGGAGAACATGCAAACTCCACACAGAAGGGCTCCCACGCCCGGGATCGAACTGGCAACCCTCTTGCTGTGAGGCGAGAGTGCTAACCACCACACCACCGTGCCACCCCCGTTCAAAACTTATTGTTCATTATTTTATTTGAATGGGTTTTTTTTAGCTCAAAGCTGTTTCATCAAGAGTCTATATTAAAGTTACAATGTGTAATTTACGTGGTTGTTTATTAGCAAATATCAACTATTGCTTTCATAAATATATATTTACTAAAGTGTAATGCAACTCACATTCAAATGGAAGCTTTCTCATAGGCTTAGAATGATTTCTCTATATATACACAGGCAGGGCGCGGTCTGCTGGAGGCTACCCTCTTGCGTCGCAATATTTGAATACAGTGGCCGAAGGAGATATACGCGCTTCGCTTTTCGCGTTTACCTAGAACTTGCTGTCACTGGAGATGGAGAAGGTGAAACTCAATCCGGGGCGCTTCTGCATGAACCTGCTTTGTACTTTTATGATTCTACATATAACGTGTCATTTTAGCATTACTGTGCTAATGTTTAGAAATAAAACACTCCTAACATATATCTCACAGATAACCTATATCAATCAATTAATCAATTTTATTTATGCAGCCCAATATCACAAATCACAATTCTTCCAGGACAGACAGTTGTGCAATAGATAGTCATACAGAACAGATCAGCATAATAAATTAACAGTAATCTGTATGACACAATGAAACAGAAAGAGAGAGAGAGAGAGATGCAGGACAGACAGTAATGACAGTAGCTTACAATACCATAAATGAAAGTAATATTTATAATTCTCGCTACTGTGGTACAATATGTTGAAAGTATTTATTAATATGTGATAGTATACATATGTGACAATAATCATGTGTGTATAATAACAGAAGAAGTATGACTAATGACTAATGATAACAGCAGCAGGAGGCATCTGGCAGGACCACGGCAGCAGCACAACCACACATGTCACGCTGTCCAGGCACCGCTGTGATATGAGTTAACTTGTGAGACAGTGGAGCACAAAGGCTCCGGAGAAGAAGCCGAGATAGTGGCATGCAGTATGGCCGAGTTAGTGACATACAGTAGCAGGAAATGAGAGAGAGAGCGAGAGAGAGAAGGAGAGAGGGTGCCCGGTATAGGGGATCCCCCGGCAGAGTAGGCCTAATTCAGCCTAAGTATATCTCACTGGTAAGCTATAACATATTGTAACATGGTTTAGATTCCTAAATAAATATTCGCCTTGTCGCTAGATACTCCTAAAAAGCTTGAAAAACTCGTGGATGATGCCATCTCTGCTGTTTGCGCAAGGCTTCTTGTCCTACGAGGCCACCGTTACTTACCTGAAGGGAGGGGTGAGCGAGTGAGAGCTGTAATCTAGAATCTAAAACTTTTGCGGCCGCTAAACCGGTAAAAATGGAGCAAACAGATACCGTCTAATTCACAAAGCATGTGCAGAGGGTGAAATGCTCCACTAACTGCGCTGCCAAGCAGATTGCGTCTCGGTGCTCCGGTGTTATTTGCACATATTTAAATGAGGTAAGATGCATATATTTGGTAGAAAAATTGCCCCTTTCTATGCAAATGAGCCTCATTGATAAACAACGTCTAATTCACTAACACCAGCGCTAATAGCCACACGCAGTTTGAGTGAAGTAAATAACGTCTTTAGAAAGCTGGGGCAAACTGGGCGCTCCTCTGTGGAAGCCTCTCGCCCAGACTTTCCAGTGATCGTCTGTTAAATCAGTCTGTAAATAATATTTTGACATTATTATTATAATCATTATTACTTTAATGGCATCCGAAGATACTGATGCGTTGAACAGGTGACAGTCTGCGGTCGTTCTCAAAACGCACTTCTGTCACGCACTTCAAAAGCAACTTTCAATAATTTATTTTACGAAACGGGGGAAACAAACGTGAACAAAAACAGTTCCATAATTCATATTAAATTTAAAAGATAACGAAAAAACAGCTACAAGTGAGAGGGAATAGTGATAAAGTGGTCAAACTTGGTCAAATCCACAGCCTCAACCCATCCGACACTGTGAGACTGACTCACCAGCAGACATCACTACATGAGGGTATACAGTATTCAGTACTTTGCCAAACAAAGTCTGTCATTGTTCTGCCACGGTGTTCTTGGTGCAAAGCCAGCATTTATACTTATACGTGTTTGCGCTGGTATATCATTAGCGCAATATCCTTTGTGAATAGGATGTTAAGAGGGAGCAAACTGCGGGTGCAAGTGAAGTGCAATTCAAGGTGCTATCAGCAGCCGCAGTTCATTCTTTGTGAATTTGGCCCTGAGGCTTTAAAGTCAAAATAAAAACATTTTCAAAGTACCACGTCACATCCACACACACAAACAGTTGATACTTAAACACACTCACACCCACATTAATCATACATGGTAACACATGCAGTACATGCACATATACACTTTATATACACAAACATATCAATATACTATATATCATATGTAGCAATTCTCCATTTTTCAGCCCTCTGATAACAGTTACCCAAATTACAGATAATAATTAATACATGCTGCAGTACCCTAGGACAAACTAGTGATTTGTCATCAGACACTCAAAAATTATTATCAATTATTATTTGATCCTTTCAGATTAACCACCTGAGCCTTGTTGGGGGATGTGATGTGAAGGATACTGTTTGGCGTATAATGAAGCAAATCATCTCAAACAGCCTTGCAAAGGATACCAGTTGGAGAGGAGTGAATGGGAAAACATCCATGGCTTCCCTGCAGTTAAAGGCTGTTCTAATCAGTAAATATTAAGATTTTTCAATGCATTCAAATTTCTGCTGGGTCATATAGTTTTGCCACATTATATTTGTCCTGTAATAACAAATTTTTTATTTCTTTGTAAACTGTTGTCTCCATCAGCTGCTGTCAGAAAGAACCCACTCACATCAAAGGCCTCTCAACATGAAATTGAGATGTTCATGAAGAGATAGTTGCAGCTGGCAGCAGACAGAGAAGGGGGCAGAAAACGACAAGCCAGGATGGCTGACTCACCCTGAAGTTGGGCATCAAGTCTGGAGGCACAAAGTGTTCAGACACTTCATTGATTTCCCACTTTTGCCCAGACTGCAGGACATTTTGTATGGACATTTGTAGTTCCATTTGATGAATCCTAATGATTTTGGTGAATCTAAATTTTCTTCTGACACTATGAGTTAAGAATACAGATATTCAATGACATGTTTGCTCAAAATCCAGAAATGTTATGGTAGTCTGATGATGACAGAATGTAGTGTTTATTTAATTTTAATATTTATAAATTGGCTAATTCTGTCTCTAAAGCTTGGGAGAAGCATCAGAAAGGGTTATTTGTTTAATATTAGTTGTTAATAATTGTGTCTTATAAGCCTGTTTGGACTGGGCACATTGTTAGTGAATAAATGAATTTATACATTTTTATTACTGTGTCATGCACAATGATCATGTCTGTCATCATGACTGTCATGTCTTGAGACAGATCTCTCCATCTGTTGTTTTGTATTCAATCAAATTTGGTTGAGTAATAAATTGCTTGAAATATTATCACTTTTGTGATTAAAAGTTGATTGATTATACTGTATTCATGTACGTTTTTAATTTTCACAGAAACACACGTGTACGTACACACATACCAGGTCTTATTTGTGTTGCACTAGCCTCTCTTCCACAGTGTATTTTTGCATCTTTCACTGGTGTTTCTGAAATGCTAAAACATGATACTCTGGGCATTTTGTTAATATTCAAAGCAGGGGCAATTGCAATTTTATAGCACTTATTTTTTCCATTCAACAACTGCAGCTAAGTCAGACTGTACTAATAAGATAATTTTATCTAGAATATTAACAGCAACCCAGAGTGTCATGTTTCAGCATTTCAGAAATACTGATGAAAGATAGAAAAACACATTGTGGAGCAGACGCTGGCCCTGAAATGGGGCAGGACTCAAGATCTCCATGACAACAAGGCAACCTTTCATGCAGTACGTGGGCCAGGTCTGGACCAGTAGCACATTTTATATTTGATATCAGTGTATAGTTTGATACAGTGTGTATGGGCCAGAGATGGGCCAAATTATTAGAATTAAAATGAGACAGTATGTGGACCAGAAGTGGACCACCACTAATGTTTAACCTGAAAGTCATGCTGTATATGGGACAGACTTGGCCCGTGGAACTAGCAGTATACTGGGCCAGAAGAAACACAAGCATGTGGCCCAAGTATGAGCTTTGTGCTGGCTGTCCCATGGTTTGTCTATGGAGAGGGCGGCAACGCCTGACAAAGCAGCACCGATACCCTTGGCGTCGCGCACCGCTTGGATTTTCCGCCCGAGCGCTGCACTCAGAGTTGAAATTCTTTGAACTTTGACCGAGTTTACCTCTGACCTCTCAAGGCGCAACCAATGAGATACCAGCTATAGGCTATGTGACGTAGTCAGATGTAACCGGGAAGCAGAGTTGAAGAGAGACGATGGAAGAGAAACTGATCATTTGTGTTTCTGAGCTTCCTGAACTCTACAACACAACATTAAAAACATACCACGATCTAGGAAGGAAGAGTATTGCATGGCGACATATCAGCAGTCAGACAGGACTACCAGGTTTGTTAATAGGGAGAGATTATGAGCAGTCAGCTAAACATTAACAGCCGTTACCGGGTATGCTAATGGCTGTTAACCCATTAACGTTAACAGCTTGCTAATGTTAGTTATATTGTAAGAAACAAACAGCTAAACTAATGTTAGCAAGCTGTTAGCTGTTAATGTCAGTTAACAGGTTAACAGCCGTTAGCATACCCGGTAATGGCTGTTAACGTTTAGCTTACATTCAGCTAATCTGTTTATGTTCGCTATGTCAGGTACAGTGATAGGATCTATACACTACAGCTATATAAACACTCAGTGACAGTGTGTGCAAATTGTGATTTGTTTTTACAGAGGAAGAGTGTAAGAAGTGATGGAAAAACTTGAGGGACAGGTACAGGAAAGAAAGGAGACTGCAGAGTGAGGAGAAGAAGAGCGGAGCTGACGGAGGAGATATAAAGAAATGGAAATATATCTCAATTCTGAGTTTTCTTGATGCCTTTTTAAAAGACAGACAGACAAGTGGAAATTTGCAGAAAGATGAGTATGTGATCCTTCAACTCATGCCAGTGACCCAGACATCTCCCAGCCTTCACAGTCTGCCCCTGTCTCTCAACATGAAAATGAACTACAGAGCATACCATCAGAGCCCTCAGTATCCTCACTCCAGCCATTAGATCAGCAGGTCATCCACCAGGAAATCCAGGTTCCCCAAGCAGCAGCTACCCAGCAGGCAGCTCAGCCCCCAAAGACACCCTCTCCTCCCCAGAGACCCCAAATAAAAAAGCAAAAAAGCCATGCACACCTTCAGACGACTTTGAGCAGTCTGTCATGTCCACACTGACTAAAGAACATGACACAGAGGAATTATTCATCCTGAGCCTTGCTCCAATGTTGAAAAGTCTGTCCCCCAAAAGCAGGGGTGAAACCAAAATTGGAATTCTGACTCTATTACACAAAGCCCAGTTCAAATAAACCCCATCAACTGTGATGAGTATTAATATTGTTATGTCATTGTTTTTATTGTTATTAATATGTCATTGGGAAGTGCCTGTTATTGATGTTTGATTCTTTGATGAGATTCTGCAAATGTTAATGTCAATTATTTTAAATTATACAATACATTTACAATTATAATATGCCCCTGTCTCTTTTTTTTGGATCAAGCCCCATTCACAATTACATCAAACTTAATTAGCTTACATGATAATACACTGAACCCAAAGAGTAATGCAATGAAACACTGATAATCAGGAAAATTAATTTAATCAGATGTAATCTGTTAAACATGACATAAAAAATACAATGCATATTACAACAGATCAATAAAAATTAGTGTAATTGAATTCCATAAAAGAAGCAGCTGTCTCAGGTGAGATGAAGATGCAGATGAAATTTAAATTTTGTGAAGGCTGGTGAGACATATGCAGAGTAAATACATTTGGAGCAAGACCAAATGTAGTTTTGAGGAAGTAGAAACATCATCAAATGTGGCCACTAATAGAAATAAAACACATTACAAGTGAATATAGAGTAGTGAAAGTGTTACAAGTTTATGCATTTAACATGCATCACAAAACTGTGGTTAAGCCTTTTGAACAATAAAAACTGATAGGAAACAGAACAGTGTGTGCAATTAGATTTTTAAAATGTTATTATAATATATAATATAATATAATACCATAATAATGGTACAATACCACACAGACAGTAAACAGAAGGTACAGGCATTTTTAGCTGTTACTGTGGTGACAAAACCAGGTGTTTTTGTGGCAGTACAGTTACAGGCTGTGCTGCCATGGCACTGCACCGCAGGAGAGGAAAAGTACGTTGCATACTTCTCTCTGACAGAGAGTGATGTCCCAGCTGCATTATTGCTTCCCACCCTGGGGATGTTTTGGAAGGCAGGTGTAGGCCTATCAGACTCTGGAGGGCAAAGGGCCGATGGAGCAGGATCAGACCATCGTAGGAAGTTGTGGAGGATGACTGTTGCCTTCACAAGCTTATCCACATTCTCAGGGCACACTCTGATGACTCTGTGGTACATTCTCCACTGTGCAGCTAATATCCCAAACGCATTTTCTACAATGCGCCTGGCTCGTGACAGTCTGTAATTAAAAACATTGCTGTCTTGACAGCTAACATCTTGGAAAAGGGCGCATGAGATCTTTGCGCAAGGGAAACGCTTCATCCCCCACAAACACATGTGGCAAGGGACCTAGATGTTCAGCATCCTGGAGATGAAGGTCACCTGGGAGATCCAGTCTGCCTGGAGAGCCTTTCTAAAAGGGGAAGCAGCAAAAGTACCTCCATCGCTGTTTCGTCCATACGCTCCTACGTCTACCACTCGGAATCGGTACCTGGCATCAACCACAGCCAGCAGGACAATGGAAAAAGTTCCTTTATAGTTGTAAAACTGCGAACCAGATGATGCAAGAGCCTGGATGACAACATGTTTTCCATCAATAGCGCCAACACAGTTCAGGAAGTTCCATCTCTGCTGGAACTCTTTGGCAATGTCACGCCAATCATCTTTTTTGGGGAAGGGCATGTATTCCCCCACCAAACTCTCCCGAATTGCTGTGGCAACACTGGGGACAGTTGTTGCCACTGTGGAAACTCCAACACAGTAGCTGGAGGCAATGCTGGCGCAGGAGTCCCCAGTGGCTAAATACCTGTTGAGTACAAAGAAAGATTTCATATTAACAGGGCAATACAAAAGTCCTGACAATGTTCATGTTCAAAACATTATTTGCAATTTACTGAGGAAGACTACAGGTTACAGGGGAATTAAAATTCTTAAGAAGATATCATAGTCAAAAAAATAACCATGCAATAAAAGACATGCATAACAAATACAAAAGATAAACAATTAGTACAGTTTACAATACGTGTATTTTCAACAGGCACATGGCACAGTGGCTGTTGAAAATACACCTATTGAGGATACACATTTATTGTAAAACTGTAAGTTAAACATGTGCTATTACTGCTAGTAAAAAAACCTTTTTCACCACAAGAACCAGGAGGCTCATTTTTTCTCCTTTTTGAAACTATTTTTTCATGAAATGGCGCAGCTAAAATCTGATAATGATAAATGGATTTATGAGATTTTTTTACATTTTACACAGCATCCTAACTATGGCCAAATTATTTTCTCTCTCTCTCTCTCTCTCTCTCTCTCTCACACACACACACACACACACACACTCACAATGAACAGGCTGTAAAAGACAAACTAGCTAGAATAGCTTAGATATTCAGTGTGGAGAAATAATTAACTTAACAACGGTTAAGTAACGGTTAACAACAGTAACTGTTAACAGTCAATGGATAATCTTGGCCATCCATCCAAATTTTGTTGAAATTAGGGCTATATTTACCTCAAACAGATGGCCAGGCGTTCCTCTGGAGAGATGGGATGACGGAATCCTACATCCAGTTTGCTGATAAGAGGTTTAATCTTCTCCAAAAGGACGTCAAATTTATCCTTATCCAGCCTGAAATACGACTGAAACCTCTCGTTGTGGTTCTGCAGCTCTCTAACCAAGTTAAACTCTCCTTTTTCTTGGTGACGTAGCAGCATTTCATGGACCCAAACTCTTTTTCTTCATTTTTTTCGCCACTGTACGAGGGCGAGGGCAAGTGCCTTTTTCTGAGACAAACTCAAATACATGTTGAAGTCCCACACTTATCCTCTCGCTTCTCTTGACTCTTCCTCTCATTTTTCTGTTGATGACAGCTGTTTGTGGACGTATACCCAAGCTCCGCTTGCGCTCCACTGCTCTGCTCCGCTGCGTCCTGGCGCCGCTGCGCCTCAGCTGGCGGTGAGCGAAGCGCATTGTTCTTATCATTCTCATCATGTGAAGGCCGCTTAACAGATGACGTCCTGATGTTAGCTTTGCTGCTGCTGTTAGCTGTCCCTGTAAGCTGCAGCCACTGATGCTTTCTAGGCATTGTGATTTCCCAAAACTGAATAAATACCACACATAGCAACACAAAACTGCTTTGCTAGCTGAACCATGTTGTAACTAAGATATCCGCTGGAAAAAATATTTTTTTCACGGACCGTTTATTGAGGTACTGGTATTGAGGCACCGCTAACGGCTAACGGCTAACAGTTAACACTTTGATAACCATGTTATTAATTACAAAACGTGCACACAGAAATAGTAATGTTTGTTCAATCATTGTGTTTATAGACTTTACAAACTTCAGATTAATCTAAATGGTGATATAGTGATGTGAAAAATGTGAGATATATAGCTAAACTCTGCTGGTTTTCTACCCATATTTGTAAACAACAAGGCAATTCCCTCTATTCACTATAGACCGTGCATACAGACATGAGTGAACAAGCTAGCTAATGAAAATAACGTTAGGTAATGTTAGCTAGTCTAAAGCTTTCAATCCTCAATCAGCAGATAAGTTAGTTCATCTCATGTAAAACCTTCACATAGAGTAACTGGCAAAATATTTCTGACTAAATTAAACCAGCAAGGCTTGCTACTCTATGTATATAATGGCTAGCTAACCCCGTTGAAAAATCCAGCATCGACCAGACCAGCATGGACCAGCAGACATTATGCTGGTCCATGCTGGTTTTGTTGTGTTTTGGTATGCTGGTTCATGCTGGTTCATGTTGGTTTATGCTGGTATGCTGGTTCATGCTGGTATACTGGTTCATGCTGGTATGCTGGTTGATGCTGGTATGCTGGTTTCAACCTGATCTCACAGAAATACGTGAAATGACCACGACCTCTTAACACTGCATTCCATGATGGCAGCACGTAATGGGTTGAAATTACGTGCTGCCACCACGAAAACAATGCCACTGTAAAGTCAATTAGGATCCTCTCCCGTGGTGGACACACAGATTCCCTGATTCAATCACGTCACGTCAACCTCGTTTTCCTCAATGATATCTTTAACATTCCTGTATACACACAAAAACGCGGAAGTGTTCTCGATATTAAAACGGCAAATATATTCCTCTGTTATAATTTCCCACCAATAATAATAATAATAATGATAATAACGTGATAGTTAGGTTGTTCTAGATATTTGTTATAGTCTATTCAAATATTCAATCCCAAAAACGCCGTTTCTAGAGAACTTGCTAAAATATCGGAAATGAACCATCATGCCTACTTTTTCTTAACATATTTCATCTAGGTGTCATTAGTGTCATTACTAAGTGTCATTACTAGTTCAGCTTTACTAGACATTGGATATATTCAGTAGATGTATCTTTTTACGACCCTGTTTTACAACAAGCCGCAAAAAACCTACCGTCCCAAAAACGCCGTTTTTAGAGTACTGTCTGAAATAACTACGATTAGCCAACATCCTTGCTTTTTTTCTTAACATAGTTCATCTAGATGCAGTGTAATAACTACTTCGGCTTTACTAGATATTAGATTTATTCAGTAGATTTATCTTTTTACAACCCTATTTTACAAGCCGCGAACGAACCTACTGTCCCAAAAACGCCGTTTCTAGTGTATTAGCTAAAATATCATAAATTAGCCGACATCTTTACTTTTTCTTACCATAGTTCATCTAGGTGGAGTGTAATAACCAGTTCGGCTTTACTAGATATTAGATATATTGGGTAGATATATCTTTTTACGACCCTATTTAGAGCCCTACTTTGCAAATCAGAAGAACTACAACTATGTTGCTGATATGTATCAAACTGCATGGCGCGGTCCCAGGGAATTGTAGTTTTTTAAAAATCTAAGTGTTTTTCCCAGATTTGGAAGTTGTAAATACTGAATTGAGAGTACACTGTGGACTTTAAGGGGATGGTAAACACATTTGTGAAATCACATTTTAAATATCTAATTTCTAAATGGGTGAAAATTAATTTTATCCATATTTTACCCATATCTGACAGCAGACTCAGTTGTTGACTACACTCACATGATAGCTGAGGTCAAGAGCTCTCTATAACAGTTGGTCCCATGTCTGTACTCCCTTTAGTTGCTGAGTTATAAGGCCTCAAACATGCACTGAGGTCAAGGTTCAAAGGTCAATGGCTGAAAGCAGGAGCCATGTAGAATCTTCATACTGACATATGTTACTCTCCAGGTTGAGACCTTTCCAATGATGTATTTGATTTAGCTCTATGACAAAGTTTAGATTTTTTCATTTTTTGGACACAAGCCATGCCAGGTGTAGTTTCAGAGAGCACTTTGAAGGCCCAGTGTATAAACTGAGTTTTGTTTGTTTCTTTGCTTGTTTTTATCTTTTTTACTGTAGATAGTTACTAACATGAGTCATCCTCACACAATACAATACTACTAAAAAGTAAAACCAATAATAACAATAATGAAATAAGCAAAAATAATATTAAAATCATATTGAAATTTTAAAATCTATTTACAGAGTGGAATGGTAGCCTAATAGATAACTTAGATAATATTTATTATTGTTTAGACACTTTATTATTGCTTAGATACTATTTAGCCTATTATTGTATTTACTTTTAGCATGTTCTACTTTTGAGTAATTTCCGAGAAGTCATGATAAAAAAAAAAAAACTTACAGACTATAGGAGACAACCTCTTCACTGTCTTACGTCAATTAATTAACACTATTTGTCGGCTTTTTATAATGCCTTTTTTTTTTTTTTTTGCTGCTGTCTCCAGTTGAGAGTGATGATTTGCTAAATACATTCTACAATAATAATTAGATTAACATTTGGTCTATAATATTGTTGGCTATATTACGCATTTTAATAAGAAAAAAAAGGAAGAATAAAAGAAATAAACACCGAAATAATTACTTTTTTTTATTGATACTCCTGTCTGACACACACACACACACACACACACACACACACATACACACACACACACACACACACACACACACACACACACACACACATTGAACACGCGATTGAAGTGCTGCCACGGTCGGAGGTATAACCAGCGGGGCAGCCGCTGGTTCTGCGGCGCTGGCTTGGGGTCCGCTCTCCCCTGGTGGAGTGGAGGGTGGCCGGGTTGCCAGGGGCAGACGGCTCCATGTGATGGTGTTTCCTCTCTGGTTCTTCCGTGCTCAGCCTTATTTTTATCTTCTTATTTCTTTATCTATTATCTATAGTGGCGTTTTGATTCAGTTACGGCAGACGGATGGCAATCTGAAATGGAATGAAGCCCACAGACGGCGGACAGCAGCTACAAAACAGTAGTGGAACGCGCCCCATCCACCCACAGCACAATGCTCTTAAAGCCCTACGCTATCAAAAGCTGGCAAAATACATTTATTTTATTTTATGGCCTTGACATTAACCTGTCATATTGTTGAGTTATCAAGGACACTTCCGTGTTTTTGTGTGTATATAGGAATGTTAAAGATATCATTGAGGAAAACAAGGTTGACATGACGTGATTGAATCAGGGAATCCGTGTGTCCACCACGGGAGAGGACCCTAATTGACTTTACATTGGCATTGTTTTCGTGGTGGCAGCACGTAATTTCAACCCATTACAGAATGTCAGTTTGTCTTTCATGCCGTAGCCTACTTGATTAGGTTCGGGAACCGGCACGGTTCCGTGTCAGTCGAAATGCGCTGTTTGTGACTCCGGGCTCAGCTCTGCCAGTGATTGGCCAGTCTGACATTCTTCATAATACATTTTTTCCCCGTTAAAGGGTTTTTTTTGGGGAGTTTTTCCTTATCCGCTGTGAGGGTCTTAAGGACAGAGGGATGTCGTATGCTGTAAAGCCCTGTGAGGCAAATTGTGATTTGTGATATTGGGCTTTATAAATAAAATTGAATTGAATTGAATTGAATATAGAACGTTAGTGAAACACATAGGCCTCACAGAAATATGCGTTTCTTTGGGGACAAGTTAGTGGTCACGTTACTTGTTTCACGGGCGAAGGACCCCGGACACATAGCCTACAGTAAATACACCGATTGTAAGTAACTTTTAACATATGTGAGTCTTTGTGACTCTTGACTCTTGTCCCCTAACTAACGCTTGTTTCTGTTTCACTAACGATATTTTCACACGATTAAGTCACATCCCGTTATTTCCTCTGTAAACCTAACGTTACAGCAGCCTACAAGCATGCTGTGTCAATAAATCAGCTCAGACACTGTTAGAAATGTAATATTTAGCCTAATAACATCATGCTACAGCAGTAATAACGTCAGCTTTAGTCAAATGGCTCTAGCTCTCTCGGTAAATGTCATAAACTCTGGACACATTTTCCCTGTATGTTGACATGATAATGGCTGCGTTTCCCAGATCGCTCTTAGATCTTTCACTAAGAAGGAGTTGTAAGATCGAGCTGACCCACTCTTAACAGCCTTCTTAGCCACCAAACGCCCACAGATCCAGCCGCAGCAGGCACATTAATGATGTTACAACAGTGTGCGCCGTATAGGCTATATTTTGATCTATTGTATGGGTTACTTCAGATTTATATTGTTTGGCATTAATTGGTGACAGAAAAGAACGAATTTCATTCTGCAGGGAAACGCGTGTCCTCACTGTGCATATTGAATCTTGAATCTATATGTTTTATGAAGACCCTGTGTGTGCTCAGAGCTGTGGCACAAGTTACGCACTGAAATCTGGCAGAAGAAAAATAATCTTGAATTCAAATTCTTGAATGCCCAATTCAAATTCTACTGAATCTTGGCTTTTACACCAAAACAGACTTGGTGGTGTACTGGAGTGCATTATATTAAGCAGTCTTCCTTATACTTTTGTTCAATCCATTCACATACATTGAGGGGGACAAAATATTAGGAACACTTTTCATATAGAGAAATGTCATCACCACTGCAGTTTCCTGGTGATGAGGAATTGGTGTCCAGCCTCTTCAGCAGTTGTTGCTGCAATTTGATGTTCAGGGCACGAAACGATCATTTTCAGCCTCAACTGCTGCTCTCATCCTCTCCTGCTCCTCCAACCTACAACAGAAGGAAATATGTCATGACTAACTGACATAAGAAACATCAACTATTTTTAGTGAAATTTATTAAGTGATGTTATCTAGCTACTTGTAGTGGAGACAGATGCACGTGCACACAGTTTGTCAATATTCAGAAATCACTAAAAGACAAAATCTAAATTGTGTGTTGTCCTAATGTAGCTTATGTAAGAGCAGCTCCATATCATGCTGTTTGGGCATACAATACAGAAAATATCACATCACACAGTGAACTGATGAATATAAACACAATTACTTTGGGAATATAATGGTTACACAGCTCAATAATCCTGTTCAGAAGTGATTTTTTTTTCAGCAGGAAACTTTTAATTGTCATTATATACTGTATATCCATCTAGTTTTGCTATAGTGTTCAGGGTGTCTACAGGTATCAAAGATATACTGAAAAGGTATTTTCAAAGACCGTTTCAGTATATCTTAAACTAATTTTAATTTAATTTAATTTAATTTAATTTAATTTAATTTAATTTATTCAAGTATTGCAGGTAAGTAGTGTATATGTGGTCCAGTGTAGAAGTAGTTTTTTATGTGGAAATGTGGTTATCAGAGTTAATCTGCATTTTTCCAACAGCTAAATGTGTTGCTCTGACAAAAGAAAACACTTTTTCACACTTAAAGCTGTAAGAGTATAGAATGCGCTTCCAGAGGAAGTAGTGCAAGCTCCGTTAGTGAATTCTTTTAAAAATTGGCTTGATAAATTCTGGTCGAATGAGGACTTTTTAGAATATTACAAAGCAAAGATATGATTTTTTTTGTAGACTGATTATTATTGAGGTAATGTGGAATTTATCTTGGATATTTTTGTTATATGTATTTTAAATGACATGTATAGATTATTGAAGTTTTTAACTGTATAATTGAGTGTTTCTTGTACTGTATGACTGTTATTGTTAGTCTGATGTAGAGGATTTGTGTCCTACGGAAGCGCATTGCATTCACTGGATAAAAAAAAATTAGACACCTTATCTCGTAATTATGAGATCTTTTCTCGTAATTACGAGATCTTTTCTCATAATTACGAGATGAGGATCTCGTAATTATGAAATCAGGAAAGGTGCCACATTAGCCACTGCTTCGCTCAGAACCACATACTGCACATCCACGAAGGGGGAACTACTTTAACCAGCTGCCACTTGGGTGGTGCCATCTTGACTATATCCCATATCTTTATTATAATGTGTATATATTGTAAATTACGCTGGAGTATTACACTAAGCAAGGACAACAGTGCGCACCGTATGATCTCATAATTATGAGATCTTTTCTCATAATTACAAGATCCTGATCTCATAATTATGAGATCAGGATCTCGTAATTATGACATAAGGTGTCTAATTTTTTTTTATCCAGTGAATGCAATGCGCTTCCGTAGTATCCTGTATCAGATCTTTTTCATTAAATTTAATTAAATTAAATTAAATTTCATTAAATGCAAGTATAAAGTACAAAGGCAGTATTCAGTGGTAGGTTTAAAAATGTGTCACATCAAATGTGAGCTTTCACACAGAGAAGCTTGACTCATTCTGACAAATACAAAGTAAAAGATGGATAAATTAAATTAAATGTAGCATTTTTAAGATCTGCAGACACTTTGGGTGATATGACAAGCAGGTTAGATCAAACATTGCTCTAAAGATCAATTCTCATATCAGAACACATTGAAAGAAAAGCATACATTTTGCTCAGGCCTATTCAAATCTCCCTTACTTTTTTTGGTTTTCCTGCAGTTGCAGAGAAACTTCATTGAATTTCTTTTGATATTTTTTTTTTGCCTCCTCAAAAACTTTTTGGGGAACGACTCCACCATCATCATCTTCATCTTCATCATCAGAGAACTGATCATGTAATACACGCTCTCTGATTTTTTTTTGTTGGGGCTGGGCAGAGTGGACTCTGTTTCCTCTTAATTTTCCTCTCTTGAATTATGGCCAAGAGGTTTCCTCTTTTGCCCTCCTCGGCAGCTTTTTTTCTGATTTGTCGGGAAAACATGGATAAAAGCATAAATAGGAAAAGACATCAGTACAAGACTTGCATGCATACAAACAAATCAAACATACCCAACAGTGTGAAATCAATATGTAATTACTGGATGGATTAATACCATTATTGGAACTTGATCTCAAATATTTCTTTCTGAACCCATTGTGTCACTGACGCTGGACGGTTTTTAATTTGGATAGATGCAGAAGGTTTAATACTAAAATGTTTCAAGCATAGACTGCCTTAAATAGACTTCTACATTTGAGGTTATTATTACTCCGAGACACTAGATGTCACTGGTGCTGCCGGGTTACTTTTTGTGCTTTTGCTTCATCTCTCTCGGATGGTGGCGGAGAAGGAGTGCTCTCCCGGACTTTCTTCCAGTAGCGCCGAGATCGAAAAGTGGCTGAAGGTATGTCGATTGCTGCTCAGCGGCATATACCGATCCCCAGACTTGCTTAAAGATCCCTAGACTGGTATATACCGATCCCCAGACTGGCATACAGATTCTCGGAGTGGCATGCTGCTATTATGCCGCTGTTACTCCACCGACACACAAAGGTATGTGCCGCTTGAGACTGTTATAGCACTGAGAGACAGTTGGATGGGTACCGCCCCCTGATGAATATGCAAATGTCATGCCACTGGGCTGGTTTACTGCCGTAAATGTATACATTTTTTTTTGTCTTTATTGACAATGCTAACTTAACACTTTACCGCAAGTAAAGGAACGTATGTATGTTATGTTGTTGGGATGTACGCATATAGACAGTAATTACACATGGGACTCTTATGATATGATAGTAAAGTAATATGTCTAAATGTCCGCCTATAAACTACTTAAAGCTATTGAAAGCGCTAGCCTTAGCTAACATGGCTAATGTTAGCCCAGCCACCGTAGCCAGTCTGACTAATCGATAGCAGAAACTTTGAGCCAGCCAACAAAACAATAGTGACAGGTTTTCATTATTAGGAGAACACAATAATACATTACTTCATATGAAACTTCCAGTCGGAATTATTGTGTCAAACAACTGTTATATTAATATATTGGGGTATTTTTTATGGTCCATCTTTGGATAGTCTGAAACGACAATCCACATATAAAACACTCACCAAAACTCACCTTTTTAAAATTGCTTTTAATGTATAATTTATCTCTTTCTTTATATTTTCAGTGTGTTTTTATATTATATATGTATTTATGTTTTTAACTTGTAAATTGTCTTTGTGTACCTGAAAAGGGCTATATAAAAATAAATGTGTTATTTATTGATTACACCACATATAGTTTTACTATAAATTCCAATTTTTGCTTGAGAGTGAAGATATAGTTACATAGACATAGGCAGTATTTCCTTTACTCGTATATGAAATGTGTTTCTTTGAGTATTTTAGGCTAAGTGGTATTTGGCAGGGGTGAAATACATAACAAACATTATAGGGTGAAGTCATTTTTTATTTTCTAAATATTCTCTACATGACTCAAAACAGATAACCATAGTTTGAAGAAAAAGAAAAAGAAAAGAACAAGGCACCGTCAGGCAGGAAAGAGGTGAGACCTTGTGAAAAGAAGAGGAGGAAGAGGATAGAAATGAGAGAGTGAGAGTGAGAGGGGCAGTGTTGCTTTCTTCTTGGCATAACACAAATGAACCATAAGTACTACACTAGGGTTAAGAGATTAATTAAGCCTGACAATGAACAACTGAAAGGATAATGATAACAGATGTGAGGCATATTAAAAACAGCGCCTTCAAACTGCAAAAATATAGTGTAAAAATGGTTGTTTTGGTGTTAGAGGGTTATTGACACTGTGACTGATCTAACTATTCATCACAGTCATGGCCTGTGAGAAGTTTTGGGCCAATGAAAACCCTGACATGCGGACAAACAAAAAATTCTGCTGCAAGCACAGGTTTGGAGAGGTGACCATGACCACTGGGCTGAACAGCGCAGAAATAATTTAGACTGAAGATTTTGAGAAACACAAACTCTGCTATTGATAATGCATGAAACATCAACAGCTAAAAAGATAACTCATACTGAGTAGCATTTGAGAAGAATGCATAGTACTTCTACTCAAAGAAGAAGAACAACACATTAATACATAATTAAAACACACACAAATACAGTGACTCATTGAGCATCCCCAGAAGTTCAGTTACATTCATCATTAAGAAATGGAAGGAATCTGATCTGCCTAGAGCAGCCTGCTCTCACAAAGTGAGTGGCCGTGCAAGAAGGAGACTAGTGAGGGAGGCCACCAAGACACCTATGACTACTCTGAAGGAGTTAAAAGCGTCAGCAGCTGAGATGGGAGACTCTGCAAACAACTGTTGCCCTGGTTCCTCACCAGTCAAAGCTTTATGGGAATACTTTTTATAGGCACTGCATATACATTTGCTTATGTTATGATTACTTACTGTTTAGCCATCAATAATGTGCTCTCTTTCGGAACCTTTCCGTTGACACAATGTCTTTGAACCTTTTGCATACAAGTGCAATCTTTGTAACTGCCTTGTCTCCTTCCATGAGGACGGTTTCAACAAATATTTCCTCAAGAAGTTCATCACCGAGCTGTGCAGACAAATTTAAAAAAAACAAACAAAAAAAAAACCATTACTGCATTACTTGATTATTTCTCCGAATTATAGCAATGATGTACTTTGTACCTTTTAGCATGTATGTGGATGTGTTGGGTTGCACACAATGTGAGTGAATGACCATGATCTCTTATGACTGGTATTTACTATGCATGTAAAAATTGTAGTTATCATTGAATAATGAAGTACCTCCTCAATCTGTGTTGTTGGAGGTGCTTTGGTTGTCTGCACATATCTTTGGTCTGGGGCAGTTCCACTTTCTGACCTGCCAAATCATGGAAAAGGCATTAAGCTTGAATATGTAACTGCAATACTTGAACTCTTAAGTGATTAGTGGAGAAACATGACATGTACACTAGTGGTGTGATGATACACTCAGCTCATGAGAGAGACAATACATGATATTGGGTTCACAGGAATGATACATTTTTTTAAACACTTTTTGTAAAGAGAACTTCTATGATGAAATATGTGACTGGAAAAATAGTGTTTTCACAAAACGAAAAACAATGCATTGTGAAATGTTTGAACTAGTTATTATCTTGTAATGAATGTCATTTCAGTTCTAATTTGTGACTGAGTTTGAATTATCATATGCAGAAAAAGACACAAGCAATATTGTAACGTGTTGGGGAAAGCCCATGGATGTTCGACTCCAAAGTGGGTGTGGTTTGTGTGTGGTTCTCGCACCGTCAGTGAGGTGGTAAATCACCCCAATTATATGGTGAATTGTTATAAATGTTAATAAATGGTAGAGCTCGAACCTGGAGCTTGCCAACATTACCTCTGCCTACTCCTTATTCCTGCCACTCGATACAATATGTAAGAACTGTAAAAGTCTTTGCCACATACTCAACTGCCTGCCTTGTTTCCTGTATGATATCTCATGATTTTTCTTCAGACCCTATGAGTGAGCACGAACTACGTGTGAGCTTCTGAAGTCTAATTTAAGTCGTGTGTGACGTTGTTATTGAACTTTCCATAAATTCAAAGTAAAAAATAAAAAGCAAATAACATGCAAAAGTTGTTCAGTCTTTTTTTTTTTTTTTCTTAGTGCAAACTGTAATAATGCAGTCGTCTCTCAATACTTTAAGTGCAAGTAAAGACTGACCAAATTTTTGTTCAAGCATGTTAAAGACAGCTGGCTACAAATACACTGGCCAGTATTTGTCGGTCGCAGTAGCGACACAATGGTTTGGCCTTGGAAGCTTGCAGTCACTCGCAGATGCTTGTAAAACTTCGTCTATGTTTGCACCTATAGACATATATACAAGCATGTTTGCACCTGTATAGGACTCTGTCTGCAGTAAAACATTTACCATTTTCCTGTCATTTGTCAGCGTTGTCTGGACTTTCAATGTTTTCTTTTAATGGTAGAGAGCTATGGTGGCTCTGTGAGTGTCTTAGCATAGTGCTCATGTTAGCTGCAGTGTACGGGACTATTTTTTACTGCTTATGATAGTGCTTTAATAGTGCTTACATCTTGTTCCTGCCTTTTCTGTCACTCTGTCACCGCTTAGTGTTTCCACCAAGTACCCTGAATGCTGCCAGTTGAACGTCAGACTCCGCTATGCTGGCTGCAGCTCTGCGTTTATTCTGTACTGATATCGCGAGACGGCTTTTAACTTCATATAGTCACAATTTTATATCGCAATATCTTGTGGCACAAGATGATTGTTGATCACAATATTGATTTATGACATTTATGATGCTGCAATAATGTCATTGCTAAATCTATTAGAAAATGACACACTTTATTTTCCTCAAAATTGCTCTAGGGGCTTCTGTTAGAAATTCAATTTTTTTTTTTTTTGAGATGTGTATGTGGCATTGTGGCATTTTTAGACATTCTACTATTTTACAAATATTGACACTTTTACGCAGTAAATATATTTCTACAAAAAAATAAGATAAGATACACCTTTATTGATCCCACAATTGAGAAATTCCAGTGTTACAGCAGTCAAGGGGAAAGAGTCACATTAAAGATTTCAAAATTTAAAAATGTAAAAACAAACTAGGCATGCAAACAGAACAGCAATACATAATAATAATAATGATAATAGTAATAATGAGCAGTGAATAAAAAGTGAGAAATGGATTAAAGTGAGCATATTTAGTACAAAGTGAATATTGTATGTGCAAATAAACAACAACAACATGGGGGACAGTTATGCTTATTATGGTGTCCATAAAGTGTCCATAGTGTCCCTAAAGTGTCCATGGTGTAGTTTACTGTGAGCAGTGCTGGTTATGTAGCCTGACAGCAGCAGGCAGGAAGGACCTGCGATAGCGTTCCTTCACACACTTTGGGTGAATCAGTCTATCACTGAAGGAGCTCTCCAGAGCTTTTATCTCTTCCTGCAGAGGATGGGAGTCATTAGTCCTCAGAGATGACAGCTTGGCTGTCATCCTCCTTTCTCCCACCACCTGCACAGAGTCCAGAGAGCATCCCAGGACAGAGCTGGCCTTCTTGATCAGCTTGTCCAGCCTCTTCCTATCTGCAGCCGAGATGCTGCTGCCCCAGCAGACCACTCAGTAAAAGATGGCTGATGCCACCACAGTGTCAAAGAAGGTCTTCAGGAGCGCCCCCTGCACTCCAAAAGACCTGAGCCGCCTCAGCAGGTAGAGTCTGCTTTGGCCTTTCCTGTACAGTGCTGTTATGTGATTAGTCCAGTCCAGTTTATTGTTAAGATGAACACCCAGGTATTTATAAGATGTCACCATCTCAATGTCCTTTCCCTGGATGTTCACCGGTGTTGGGGGGAGGAGTCTGCGCCTGCGGAAATCCACCATCAGCTCTTTGGTTTTCCCTGCGTTGATCTGAAGGTGGTTCCTCAGGCACCAGTCCACAAAGTCCTGGTTCAGTTCTCTGTACTCCCTGTCGTCCCCATCTGTGATGAGGCTGACTATGGCAGAGTCGTCAGAGAACTCCTGCAGATGACAGGTGGGGGTGTCGTATGAAAAGTCTGCAGTGTAGAGGGTGAAGAGGAACAGTGCCAGCACCATCCCCTGCGGGCCCCCCGTACTGCAGACAACCAAGTCCGATACACAATCCTGGGTCCTGACATACTGCGGCCGGTCCGTGAGGTAGTCCAGGATCCAGGATGTGAGGTGATTAGCCACCCCTATGTGCTCCAGTTTGTCCCTCAGAAGCGCAGGCTGTATGGTGTTGAAAGTGCTGGAGAAATCAAAGAACATGATTCTCACAGAGCTTCCAGGCTTCTAGGTGAGAAAGAGCTCTATGCAGGAGGAAGATGACGGCGTCGTCCACCCCAATGCCAGGCTGGTAGGCAAACTGCAGCGGGTCCATTGACGGGCCTACTGTTATCAAATATCCACTTGACTTGACAAATTTGGATAGGTAAGGCTACATAAATGGAAGACAGATTTGAAATATTGCCCACCTATGCTTTACCACTCACTAGAATCTTTGTTTCACTGACTTACAAATACTGTTTCTTTATGCTAATACATTACCATTCCATCTTGTTTGACAAGAAGGTGGTGTTTAGCAGAATACATTCTGCTTCATACCGGCAGATGCTGAACCGCTGTGTCAGCCACCTGATGTTTACCTGGAACAATTTTTTTCAAATTTGTTAGTTGGTTGGTTTTAATATGTCACAATTCAATTTAATCCACGGGCAAGAAATAATTAACATTTTTTTATCTGTCTAATTTGGAAACAAAAGTATATGTTCTACTTACCTCTGGCAAAATGACTTCATTTAAGTAGGCATCTCTATCAGCAACAGCCACTTGTTTGGCAACAAGCCCTTCTAATCTGTCAAAGAGTTCTCCTGCCTGAAATACTGATAATGACAACATTAGTATTTGCCTTTATTTTCAGATTGTATGTATTTCATTTGTAGAGACACTGTGAACTTGTATTTTTACTTTTCAGGTGCTTATTAACATATTAGCATTAAATGCATGCATAATCTTTACCTTTATGTCGTCAAAAACAGACAGGTGCTCAGCATAGTATGCTTTTAGTGTCGGGTCAAATCCTGTGTTTCTGAACAGGTACACTCTGTTTGACAGAATGACACCTGACAGAAGATCTATCTCCAAACACTGAGAATACAAAATAGTTTAATCAGTCCAAATACCTTTAAAAACCAACATGTCAGGTTTGAAAAAAGATGTCATTATTCTTTCAAACCAAACACCAAACCCATTTAAGAAAAGGAAATTCTTTCATTAATACCTGAATCTCTTTGTCAGTCAAAATGCTGTCTGCCTGGGTGGATTCCACAATATCCCTGCAAGAATTGAAAGCATGAACTATGAGGTCAGCTTTTACAGCAAAGACATTTATCTGAAAAAATGTTCCTAATTGACTTTTGAGCTGGGGGAAAGCAATTTCTTTGAAATTCCGTACTACTAACACAATTAAAAAACATCACTGTTAGACAAATTATGGACTGTCATGTTTCATACAGTAATGAAAGAGAAAGATAAAATTATAGCAAGTTCTTTGAGATTATTCATTAGTTTTATTGCTATTTTTTTTTGGTTACTTAACAGAACACGAGCATGTGTCATATACTTACAGATATGTACCCATGTCTCGATCACAACCACAATGGAACTCTGAGGTGGTCATGTCTCCTTGCACACCTGCACATTCAAAGTGGATCCAACCTCCACAGCCTTTACACTCAAGCCAAGAATAGGTTTTAACTTGACTGTGTAGTGTTCTACAAGACAAATTGAAACTGTCTTATCAGCTTATTTGACTATATTTGCCATAAAATTGGAGAGACCTTAATTATGCTCTACTTTTGTAACAAACACATGGCATGCATCATTACACAAATGCTACATATTGCTGTTCGATTTCTTTCTTCAATACCTCTTTGTGCCAGTTACCCTCTGAAACACACAGGCTTGTTTTTCCCAGGCCAAGCAATGACAGTTGGAGTCACTTCTTTTCTTTTTTTCATGCCTTTCTTTGTCTCTGTTTTGGGAAGTGTGTCCTCCTTTCTCACATCCTCCCCCATCCAAGGAGCCAATGTCGAGTACAATGTTTTGGACTCATATGGGTTTCTAGTTGATGTACCTGGGGATATTTTTAAATGATAAACATAAGTTTCATTGCCATTAATGTCATACTCTATCTAATTTACAGATATGCAGGCCTGTGTAATGCGCGTGATATGTAAAACCAAACTGCCAAAACAAAAAAAATCATACTGTTTTCCTGGTTACTCTGAATAACGCATTTTTTCTGTAGCTCACTCACAGTCCTGGCTACAAAATATGAAATTGGGCTGATTTTAAATGACCATTTATAGCAAAAACTGTACTTGAAGCATTCATGATCGGAATTGTAGGGCTTTATTGCTGTGGACTGATGACTGTGATCTGTATGCACTTTTTATATCAAATGAATTATGTGGAAAAAATTTTACTCTACACAGAACTGCTTACTTAAGGGTATACTCTCTATTGTGGCATAAGCGAGCAACATTGTGGCACCTTAAACTTTAATAACAGGTATGCATGTTCCTGTCTAGCTTTAATTATCATTTTGGCCACAGGACAGGCAAGTGATGACAGATCAGTGTGAATTTTCTGTGCAGGCCATTCAGTTCTTATGGATGCAGACTTACAATAAAAATGAAGGTTGTGGGTGAAAAGTCAAAAAATTGAGTCTTACCCTACAAAATCTATTTTGTATTTTGTGAAACTGCGTGGATATCCCCAAATCATATTGGTGACAAACCGTAATTAAAAGAACACCCTTTTTTCCAGATTTCATTTCATAATAGGCAATTGATAGTTTTGAAGGTACACAGATTAAAGTTAAAGTTAAAGTTAAAGTTAAAGTTCCACTGATTGTCACACACCTGAGTGTGTGAAATTTGTTCTCCGCATTTGACCCATCCCCTGAGGGAGCGGTGAGCAGCGGCAGTGCCGCGCTCGGGAATCATGTGGTGATCTAACCCCCCCAATTCCAACCCCTGATGCTGAGTGCCAAGCAGGGAGGCAATGGGTCCCATTTTTATAGTCTTTGGTATGACCCGGCCGGGGATCGAACCCACGACCTCCCAGTCTCAGGGCGGACACTCTACCACTAGGCCACTGAGCTGAGATTAGCAATTAATTACATTACAAAAAAAGATTACAAAACCATATCAAAGTTATGCCAGAAGTGTTTTCAAATTTCTATACAAGAACAACTTAAATGTTAGTTTGACAAATCAATCCCCTTTCCATGGGCCACTTTTGTCTTGTCATTCTTTTTTGAAATAAAACTTTAAGCATGGACAGGCAAGATTGTTTTTCTTTTCAATACAACTAGGGTCAATCTGCTCCTAAACATTAATATTTACATTGAAATTTCCTGTCAAAGTGGATAATGTTACGAATTTCCTTTCATCAGTAGTGTTTGCAAGGCCACAAACCACATTTACATTTTTAAATAGTATGGATTTAAGTCCTCCAAGACTAAATGCAAAAGTATGTGTGGAGTAGTAGTTTGTAAAACCTTTTTACTGTAATTGTGAAGCCAAGCTCGTGGAAATGTGGTTATGGGGCCTAGGATAGGAACTTTAAATTTCTAAAGCAATATACAAACCTGACATAAACCCCTCAGCGATCATTTCGTTGTCTAGCTGTGTCCATGCACTGTTGATGTTGAGGTCTTCATCTGTGAGTACCTCTTCATCAGGCCTCTTAAATGTAGAGACTACAAAAAGTCATCATATTAGCAAAAGCAGTGGATTATATCAATCATATGAATTATATCAACAATAGCTCTTCTTGATAATTAGCATAATTGCAGACATCACTAAGTGTAGTTAGATGTTCATGTATATGTTGTAGGCTCACCTGGTATGTCAAAGGCTACCTTCCAGTTTTTTATTTTCTCATTTAAATTGAATATGTACACATCATCATTACATTAAATGTCAAAAATTTCTTGACCTTATATGAGAGCATCACAAGACTCTCAAAACTGAAGCCAGTACTGTACCTGGAGTCATAGTTCATTTCAAAATCCCATCCCAAAAATGACATTTTTAAATTTTTAAATTTTTTGAGCAGTGTTGTTGTGTTTATATATAGGCAGGCTAATAAAACTATTTTTCTGATGTCATACCCCTTTTTCAACTGATGTGCAACAATTTATAGTTTTTAAAATTATGTTTACAATGATAACACAGTTTGACTGAAATAAGTAAATCATTTCTTACCAGTTATCACCTGCATAAATACATGTAATTATTTATCGTGGTGTATTCCACCAGTACACCACATGGAGGTTTGATCCAAAGAGGTTCACATGCAAATTTTAAAAAATGTTTTCATAACAGTAACAATATTATATGTATTGCCATACCCTTCTTTTTTTCTGCAGCAATCTCTGTGAATATAGAGGGAAGAAATGTCACATGTCATGTTTTTTATTTTACATTTACAATGTACAATGGGGCATGCAGCTGCACCCTTGCAACATACGCTCCTCAGCAGTGCAAGAAAAAAATGTGTTCAGGTCCGTAAAAGCCTGATGGGAATCTGCAAAAGGCACACCTGTTGTTATTATTATTGACGACTAGGCTAGAACACGGATAAAGGCTGTCAGCGCAAATTTAGTAGCTATCATAGGCTATCTATTTGATGATAAGGAATAAATGTTTACATGTAGACTACATTTCTCCAGGAGTTGCTGGCTTACATGTGAAACGGTGGAAACGTATATTGCTTGCTGGGTTGGTACAATTGCAAGAAAAAAGCGTCGTAACCGCCATTAGGCGTTTTTACGATGGCACAGCAATTTCTAAAAATGTTGAGGGGCCACAACAGTACACCCGGACACATGTTTTAAGGCTTTTATGAAAAAGTGAACCGTTCCACTCAACTTGGTAAAACTGTTATACTTTTTTGCTCTTCAAGAAATTCCAACTCAAACACAGCAACTACAACTTGGCCGTAATCTTCGGTAATGGCTTCACGTAAAAGTGCTTAGGCCTACATTTTATTACAACAAGGTGATTCTGACTTTTTCATTTAAAGTCATTTTATTGCCAGTCTAGCATAATACTTCAATATTCTAAGGAACAGGCTACTGTAAAATCATGTAAACCACTTGTTTATTTTCCTTGTGAGAACTGGTATGCTAGCAAAACTTACCAGCCATGTCCTTAAGTTGTCAGGTAAAAACTGTTGCTTGTATCAGAGACTGGTAGGCGTACTGACCCACCCACGCAACACACTTGAACTGTGGGTAATCTGTTAGCGCTGAGCTACTTTGCTATAGGCTACATTCACATCGTATGTCGTATGACGTAAGGCAATTGATATCGGGGGGCACATAGAGGCGGTGGGTGAGCTGTAGACACTACCCAGAAAGCAACTTTCTGTGTAATAAACGTCTAATAGCCGTCAATATATAAACCTGACGACTAGGCTAGAACGAGGCTAAATTTGGGGAATACGTCTATTTGAGGATGTTGATTAAATGTTCACATATAGACCACATTTCACCAGGATTTGCAATACTGGCTTACATCTGATAAATTAGAGAAATGAAGATAAGATCTTATTTGCACATTTTAAAAGATAAAAGGTGTGTTTGTGGCACAAAAGAAAGAGAAGGTTGAAAAAGGCAGCCCCTTCGGATCAACGGATCTCGTGCCTAGTAAGGTATTCTCCTGGGCGGGCGGTAACGCTACTATGCAACAGTACCCCTAGTCGGGTCGAGAAATGGAAATCATTATAATTTTTTCGCTCTTGTATTTTGTTTCACAAGTACGGTCTCTGGCAATAAGTGTCCATATTTACAGTGTCTGCACATGCGCTTTCCAGCTGTAAAGTGTAATTTGTTGTTTTACATTAATGTATGAACATAATACTGTAAACCATTTCCGGTCGAGTACTTTTATTTTGAAGGGACATAACGGAAATGTGTGTGGTCTGAATGTTTTTTGGTTGTTTAAGGCAAAAGCGCTGATGACTGAAGTGCGACCCGTTCAGTGAATAGAGTTTCCTGTATCTTTATTTTATTATCCCTAAGTAGGCTATAGGCGCAATTACACCCGCTCGGTTACACTACCATGATCTCCAGGAAGTGTGTTGCCAGCTGCTGTTGGGAATAGAATGATTTTATGTGTTTTACTATCAGTTGTGTTTCACTATATAAGTTTTAGATATGTGAACAATGAGAATACTGAGATGATTTCAGCTGATCTGAATATGTTTGCTTTGCAGAAGTGGAGAAGTACAGGAGAGGAAGAGACATGAAGTCTGAGGAGCACATACCGCAATGCTTAGATAATTAGTTTCATATATGGTAAAAAGAATAGAAAGTGATGTACAGATAGTAAGGTACAGCACGTGTAGGGAGTTGTGTTGTTCTCTTGTCTTTCAAAACAGGAACCACGCCCCCACCGCCAGCGGGAAGGAGTCAGATTAACACGAGGCAGGGGCGTGGTGTGGTGAAGGAGGAAGTGGAACTGCCAATGAAAAGAGGACAACGCCTTGCGTGCACAATGACACTCTGTTACGCTCAAATATACTGGGTCAGGGAAAGGACAGGAGGTCAGACTTCGTGAACTGACACACCTTTGTTGTTCGTCAGGGACGTGAAGTTGAGACCCAGAGCTCTGTAATTTTATTCCTTTACTGCTTAATAAACTACATTAACTGAGACCGAATATCTTCTCCTATTGCTTCATTAAAGAACACGCAGGACTGAGCTCACACATAGCACATTAGAGAGTAGGATGAGACTCTTAGTCCAACACTGCACACAGTCACTTATCAATATCACATCTCAGCCTAAAGAAATGATCAAAATGAGTAAACAAATTTAATGGTGACTTGTGACACATTCATTTTATAACCACATCTTCTAATCAACATTTGCATCCCAGTTGGTGGCCACTGGTATCATATAAACGACATATTCCTCTGGTTCATCAGTGGTATGTCCATGCCTAAAGGCTTATGCCGCTGGAAGTAAAGGCTTATGCCTCTGGAAGAGTAGTGGTATGTCCATGCCTAAAGACTTGTACCGCTGGATCAATTGCTATATCGATGCCCAAAGGCTTATGCGCTGGATCAGTGTGTCGATGCAGGACATCATATGGTGCTGAAGCAGGAGTGGTATATGTAACATATGCTGCTGCATAGACATGTGTAGAATAGCATGATCCAAGACCTAAGATCAAGCTCTAAAATTAAGACATTCTCTTATTTGCACATTGTAGTGGATAAAGGATGTCTTCATTGCAAAAAAGAAAAAAAAAACAATGGATAAATAACGTTCACATGATCAGTTAAAACTTCTTCCACAGTTCTCCTG
Source organism: Epinephelus fuscoguttatus (assembly GCF_011397635.1). Classification (NCBI taxonomy): domain Eukaryota; kingdom Metazoa; phylum Chordata; class Actinopteri; order Perciformes; family Serranidae; genus Epinephelus; species Epinephelus fuscoguttatus. The sequence continues at coordinate 38,672,290 of NC_064765.1, read as the reverse complement.
ACTGTAAGGCCGCTGCACTACTTACTGCATCATAACAATGTTACTTGCCACAAAGGTGGAAAGCATCATATAGCTACATGTGTTTAGCTTGTGCCTTACACACAGTCACTTATCAATATCACATCTCAGCCTAAAGAAACAATCAAAATGAGTGAACAAATTTAATGGTGACTTGTGACACATTCATTTTATAACTGCATCTTAAAATCAACGTTTGCATCCCAGTTGGTGGCCACTGGCCTCATATAAACGACATATTCCTCTGGCTTATCAGTGGTATGTCCATGCCTAAAGGCTTATACCGCTGGAAGAGTAGTGGTATGTCCATGCCTAAAGGCTTATACCGCTGGAGGTGTCCATGCCTAAAGGCTTATACCGCTGGAAGTGTCCATGCCTAATGACTTATACCGCTGGAAGAGTAGCGGTATGTCCATGCCTAAAGGCTTATACCGCTGGAGGAGTAGCGGTATGTCCATGCCTAACGGCTTATACCCCTGGAGGAGTAGCGGTATGTCCATGCCTAACGGCTTATACCACTGGAGGAGCAGCGGTATGTCCATGCCTAAAGGCTTATACCGCTGGAGGTGTCCATGCCTAAAGGCTTATACCACTGGAAGTGTCCATGCCTAATGGCTTATACTCCTGGAAGAGCAGCGGTATGTCCATGCCTAAAGGCTTATACCGCTGGAGGTGTCCATGCCTAAAGGCTTATACCACTGGAAGTGTCCACGCCTAATGGCTTATACCCCTGGAAGAGTAGCGGTATGTCCATGCCTAAAGGCTTATACCGCTGGAAGAGTAGCGGTATGTCCATGCCTAAAGGCTTATACCGCTGGAAGAGTAGCGGTATGTCCATGCCTAACGGCTTATACCCCTGGAGGAGTAGCGGTATGTCCATGCCTAAAGGCTTATGCCGCTGGAGGTGTCCATGCCTAAAGGCTTATACCGCTGGAAGTGTCCATGCCTAACAGCTTATACCGCTGGAAGAGTAGCGGTATATCGATGCCCAAAGGCTCATACGCTGGATCAGTGTGTTGATGCAGGACATCATATGGTGCTGAAGCAGGAGTGGTGTGTACATAGTAGGGGAGCAGTGTTGGCTGAATTAGACTTGTGATATTCAAGGACATATGCTGCTGCATAGACATGAGTAGAATAGCATGATTCAGGACCTAGATGAAACATAGAACAATAGAACAACAACAATTAAATTGAGACACAAAAATTCCAACATTTCTTATCACAATAAGTATACAGTAAAACTACCAGGTGATTATTTAACTACCAGGTGATTATTTATTTTTATATGTGTGTGTATATATACACACACATATATAAAAACAAATAATCACCTGGTTGTTTTACTGTAACAAGCACATGCACACACACATACATACATACATACATACATACACACACGCACACTCACACACATTGATTGACAATAGTTAGAAAATATCTCAATGTATAGTAAACATGATACATAATATGCCACAATGGTTAATGTTCTGCGAAGTAGATTTTATATGAAGTAATGTATTATTGTGTTCTCCTAATAATGAAAACCTGTCACTATTGTTTTGTTGGCTGGCTCAAAGTTTCTGCTATCGATTAGTCAGACTGGCTACGGTGGCTGGGCTAACATTAGCCATGTTAGCTAAGGCTAGCGCTTTCAATAGCTTTAAGTAGTTTATAGGCGGACATTTAGACATATTACTTTACTATCATATCATAAGAGTCCCATGTGTAATTACTGTCTATATGCGTACATCCCAACAACATAACATACATACGTTCCTTTACTTGCAGTAAAGTGTTAAGTTAGCATTGTCAATAAAGACAAAAAAAAATGTATACATTTACGGCAGTACTTGTCGTCAAACCAGCCCAGTGGCATGACATTTGCATATTCATCAGGGGGCGGTACCCATCCAACTGTCTCTCAGTGCTATAACAGTCTCAAGCGGCACATACCGTCGTGTGTCGGTGGAGTAACAGCGGCACAATAGCAGCATGCCACTCCGAGAATCCGTATGCCAGTCTGGGGATCGGTATATACCAGTCTAGGGATCTTTATGTCAGTCTGGGGATCGGTATATACCAGTCTAGGGATCTTTATGTCAGTCTGGGGATCGGTATATGCCGCTGAGCAGCAATCAACATACCTTCAGCCACTTTTCGATCTCGGCGTCACTCCTTTCTTCACTCGCACTCGTTTTCCCTTCGCAAGTTCCTCCTCAATTTCTTCCCTGGATTCTGCAATCTAGACGACATTTGGGGGTAAGTTATGTTATGTTTAAAGAGAATTCTGGCCATTTTAAAAATATGGCTCTATTGCAAGCCTATCACTTGTGAAGACGACTTTAGAAAAGTGAAAGTTTAACCAGTGAGGAAATGGAGCTAACATAAGTTAGCCACTAGCTGCTAGCACAAACAGACATTATTTGAAAGCTAAACTGACTTTAATATTGCCATGCGGTACAAATATAGTATGTGAGTCAGCCTGTCACTAAGAAAATACTATAAACTAATCAGTGCTAGCCTCCCACACCTAACCTTGCTAGCTAACGTTACTGAGGCTGACGAACTTATTTTTTTATTTTTATTTTTTGACGAACTTGAATGGCTAAGGCACGGCAGATATCCAAGTTGAGTAATGTTAGTTAAAGGTCTCCAAGTATGACATAGAAGTATGTTGGGTAACTTTACAGTAGTTGCTTTTAAACATTTTGTTGTGGTGACTGTTCATTGAAAATAAAGCTCTTGAATCGTTTTAAGCCATCATTAACTTTACTCACCCTTGAGAAGCAGAATTTGTCCCTTAATAAATCATCCTGCCAGCGCACCCAGTATATTTTTAAAGGGTCGCAGTCGCTATCAAAATCCTTAATGTAGGATGTAGGAACAATTTCCTTACATCCATCATCAATATATTTGACATAAACAAACATTTTGTCAGTTAACCTTACCGTTATCTATAATAGCAATGAATTTCTAAGTGATGCAGTGATTTCTACTAGAACGGCGGGAAGCGCGAGGCTATGTTCGCGAGCTTGTGCCCTGTTGCCATGGTAACAGTCTTCTGTCAAGTGTGAGAGATATGTAGATAGATATCCCACTTTTAAAGCACTGCCTTACAGATTTTGATGGTTTGGATGAAAAGGTTAGTTATGATTTGTTAAAAATTCACAAATGTCCTTAATGAATCTTCCCTTCATAATGCTGATTTGGTGTTAACTTAGATAATGACTGTTATATTTCCAAAAGTTGAATTAACACATCTCCAAATCAGTTTCAACAACATTATAATCTTAATGAAGTAGGATTTATCACAGAACTGTAGGCAGCATCAGTTTTAGCTTGGTGTTAACACCAGCCAACACACATTTACTGAGATGGAGCAGGAGAAACACAGAGGGTGATCTTTTATCATAGTTTTGGGTGTCTAGACACACTGGGGGACACACTTGCAGTATGTTGAAAAGACATTAAAAAAAAAAGTATGTATCAGGCTCAGTCAATAATTACAGTATGTCCATGTTCTTTAGAATGCCAAAACACAATTACAAGAAGTTCTTGGAGCCTAACAGTACAATTAAAATACCATGTCCAAGACTGGAAAGTCGACATTTGCATGTAAGTCACTTCATGAGAAATATATGATAACACATGTATCAATTATATGAAATTCAGTCTATTATTCAAAGGATCTATAACTTATGTCTTACCTGAGTATGTTCTTTTAAGGATGACTGCAAAGATCCACACTCTGCAGATGTTGAGGTGAGAGAGTAATGTGCTCTTCAAATTTGTGGTGAGACGGGTTCAGCGATACATCAATATCATACATATCGTTTCAGTAATCAATGATCTGGTATTGCTGCAAAGTGAAAATTCTGTCTTTGCACACAAACAGCTGTTTGAGTTATGATGAAACACAATGCTGATTCATCTATAAATCAAAAGGTTGTCTTTTTTCATTTTAAATTTAAGCAAATGCATTTCCCATAAGTCTGTGCTGTTTCTAATATAATAAAAAAAAACATATTTTTTGAAATTTGCCAGCTTTTTTTCCACAAAAGCCTTAACTACAACTACAAAAGACCAATGAGTATAACAAGTCTATTTTATTCTTTTTATTAAAAAGAATATATAATTTTTCATTTGAATATCTGGAAGAGTTCAATAATTAGCCTTTAGTTGTTTTTTGTCAGTTAATATACTGTAAATGTAACTGATTGTGTTAAATGGGTCTATGATATTGTCTCATTTCAATCACAGTCCTTTGAATTGAATTGAAATTGTATCATGGCAGACTTAATTATATCACCAGATATTGTATCTTTCTCCAGAGAATCAATATAATATCACACCATACAGGGTTTTCCTGTATGGTGTGATATTATGTTTACTCCCTGAAGGGAGAAACAGTTAGTAAGAAGTAGTCTGCTGGAGATATTGTAATGTCAGGCCATCAACCTTGATCTATATCATGGGAAACTTGTGATTTGTTGTAAGACTAGTAAGTACTACATATAGTACTGATCTTTACTATGTGCTTGTGCCATCTCTTCATCCTGTGCAGACGAGGTCTCCATCTGGCCACCCTGATTTGGACTTTGATTCAGATGACACAGCTGACCCGGTGAGTTTTACTACCAACCACACCTGCAAGATTTTGACGTGTTGCTGAAATGGTTTTCTTAAACGACTCTGGGGTCTTCAGGATTTGGCTCGCACTGGCGATCACAGAGATCAAAGGCACAGAACCAGTCCAAACCAGAGTACTGCAGATGTTGAGGTTAGTGATTTATCCACAATTTTTTATGTAGAGGTCTGAAATTTGATTTCAAAAAGTGTGCAGCAACCCTGCCATCCCTAGTATTGGCTACGCTATTATTCTAATGTTTATCAGGGTTCAACGCTAAGGTTTTTTTTCACTTGCCCTATAAAAATTGTTTAATTTAAGTGGCTATCAAATAACAAAGACTGCAGTTATTTTTATGTTATGTAATCTTTATTCACACTGTATTTATTAATTAAAACAACATATGCCATGTATTGTAGCTTAATGCCATGCCCACCTCTATTTATTTTTCACCCCTCTCTCCAGTTCTGCTGTATTAACACCGGGTTTAATATATTTTGCTTCCATCTCTCTGCCCTGCTCTACTCTACTTCAACGCTACTTAGCTCTCTACCAGTAGACTACCACATCTACCTGTTGCACAAAACGCACACAGCAGTGTTTCCCCTAGGATGGAGTTGTAGCAGCAGAGGTGAAGCACACACATGAAAAATAATTTTCACATGCGTGAAACTTTTTTGTATGCTTGCAAAGCACAGCCTGCTGGGATGTTTCTATGTATCTACTGGCACCAGAAGGGCTCTTTAGGACTAAGTACATACAGTACATGTGTGCACAGTAATGAGCAGGTGAAATGTCTGTCTAGCTTACATATGAGGTGTCTCAAGATTTAGGAACATACAACTTTATTGAACATAATGAAAGTAAAAAGTCACTTGACATGCTGCTGTTTTGTGCTATGACCTGTTTAAGTGCTGGAAGTTGTTATTTAAGTGACAACGCCTGAACGCAACACAAGCTCAGCACCAAGAGTGCCGTGCTGAGCTGCTGTGCAAGCAGCGTGTTTGTCTGTGCGTAACAGCAGTCTGTTGGTTATTTACACACTGTCCATTTCAATAACTTTGTCAGCTGACAAACTGCACTGGGCTCGGGTCAGGTTTAGTTTAGGAAAATGTGGCCTGAGCCGCTCTAGCGTGCTCACCTGTGTGTGTGGCGGAACTCCGCCGTGCGCGATACAGAGAGCAGAGGAGAATTGTTAACGCCTGACCATGTAGAGACAGAAATGACACGATGACATAACACCATAAATAGTATATTGTTATATTATTATATGAAGTGTCCGTCGCGCAAAATAATATAACTTTAGTTTATGAAGAGGTAAGACAGTGCAGCATGTAGAGGGGCTTCAGTGTTGATTGGCTTCACTTGTGCCATGTAACCAATCAGTGGGGGCTGTGGGCAGGACATTGTTACACAGCTGTGCCTGTGACTTCAGGCAGAGAGACCGCTGCATCAGAGCCAAAGGAGCGCTTTTTAAAATACATTTATTTTATCAATTAGTTATTAACTTTTACTATTTTTAGCAACTTGCCCGATCGAGCAAGTGAGTTGTTAGTTTACATGCCCGACCGTGAGTTTTACTTGCCCCGGGCAATCCTTATTGTTGAGCCCTGTTTATGCTGGTGAAATGATTGCACATTTTGAACATTTTCAGCACATACCGCAATAACACTGATAACTGTGATTATTTTTGTCACTATAGTCATGCTATGAAATTCTTACATTGTTTCATCTCTAATCTTTACTATGTGCTTGTGCCATCGCTTCATCCTGTGCAGATGAGGTCTCCATCTGGCCACCCTGATCATGAGGTTGATCCAGATGACATGGCTGACCCGGGGAGCTCTTTTCCATTAGTTTTGGGAAATTCTGTTTCTTAAAACTTGTGGACTGACCTATTATGGAAATGCAGTAATTCAAACTTGCCCAGTCCTTGTCAAGCTAGTACTGAGGCTTGGCTTCACCTCAGACTGCACAGTTAGTGCATCAAATGAATCTACCAACTAGATATTAATTTCTGGGTTCACTGTCATTTCATGTAAACACAGGTACTAATGAATGTGTGTTCTATATCATTTTATAGCTCATGTCTTCACCTGGTTGCTGTCTCCGTACATCTGTGATGCAACCAAGTGACCTGGCCCAGCAGTTTGGTTGTGATTCATCATCTGAAGGCTGTGACATTTCTGAAACTGAAGATCCTCCAGAAGATGATCCATTCAGACAGATAGGTTCTGATACAGACATGGACTGTTTACTAATGTCAGCAGGTGCAACAACAAAGGCTGAGGCGCCGCTCATGGTAATGAGTCATGCAGCAAGGCATAATATAACAGGAACCCAGCTTGATGATTTGTTGAAGCTCATAAATACTCTGTTTGGCAAAGAGGTGTTACCTAGATCAAAATACTTGTTCAATAAGGTCTTTAAAAACAACGACTTTCACTTCTACTGCAAAACCTGTAAAATATACATTGGCACACAAGAATACATAAAAGACAAAAACATTGCACAGTGTGCAACCTGTAGTGCTCCCATTGAAATCAGTTCCTTGAACAGTGCAAGCTTTTTTTATCAACGTAACAATTGCACCTGAAGTTCAGGCACTGCTTGAAAATCCTGAGATTCAAAACGGCATGAGCTACAGACACCAAAGGCCACGCAATGATCATGTCATCTCTGACATTTATGATGGTGAAAAGTATCAAAACTTGTCAAAGCCAGGTGGAATTCTCTCAGATCCAAACAATCTGTCATTTAATTTCAATTCTGACGGCTCACCTGTATACAAGTCTTCTACATTTTCAGTACAGCTGCATTTAAACGAGCTCCCTCCCAAAATGAGATTCCAGAATGTAGTGCTTGCAGGTCTTTGGTTTGGGTCTCAAGAGCCAGTCATGTCTGTTTTTCTCAGACCATTTGTTGATCAGGCCAAAACACTGGCATCCAAAGGTGTGTCTTGGAGGAAAAAATGGAACCTCTCTGAATAGTAAAATTGTTGGACTGTGTTGTTGTGTAGACTCAAAGGCAAGACCAGCCATGCAAAACACCACACAGTTTAATGGATACTTTGGTTGTGGCTTCTGTTTACATCCTGGTACTCTGGTAGAGAAGCAAGTGAAGTACACTGTGACTGCCACAGAATATCCTGACAGAGAAGCTGAGAAAATGCTGGCAGATATGGAGCAAGCAGTAGCACAAAAGTGTCAGAGGAGGGAAAGGTCCATCACTGCTCATAAACATGCCTTATTTTGATATAGTGTGGGGCTTTGTTCCAGATTATATGCATGCTGTGTTACTCGGTGTAATTAGACAGCTCACAGAGCTTCTTTTGAACAGCAGTGGTCAACCCTACTACAGTGGGAGTCCCAACGCTATGAGAGTGCTAGAAAACAGGATCAAGGACATAAAGCCACCACACCTGATAACACGACTGCCCAGACCCTTTGCAGAGTTCAAGTACTGGAAAGCCTCAGAGTGGTGATCCTGGCTCCTGTTTTACAGCTTGCCCATTCTGAATGGTGTGCTACATCCAAGATATGTGAAGCATCTAGGCCTTCTGGTGTCAGCAGTATTTCAACTTTTGAAAGAGAATGTTACCTTCCAAGACATAAACACAGCAGATAACATGCTGTTTGAGTTTGTGGCGAGGTTTCAGTTGCTGCATGGGCAAGCATCAATGACATTTAATGTACACCTGCTAACTCACCTTGCAGTCAGTTAAATTGTGGGGGCCACTGTGGGCGCACTCAGCGTTTGTTCTTGAAAATGCAAATGGTGGTCTGTTGAAACTGGTTCATGGAACAAAGTGTGTTGCTCTGCAGATTGTGAACAAATTCCTTTTGCACAGAGCAATACCGCTCTTCACCACAAAGTATGCAGTTGGTGAGCAAGTTAAGGAGTTCTGTTTCGAAATGACAAATGACCGAAGGGTAAAGAGTTTCACAAAATGGCAAGACACAACTGTTCTGGATAATGGCAAGGTCATAGAAACTACTGATGACGAGAAACGTGCTTTCATTTCTGCACAAAAACATGCACCAGATGAAATGGTAGTGCACAGGAGAATGGTGCATAGAGGACTGGTTTATACCAGCAAAAACTACACCCTCAGTAAGCGACGCAGAGACTGTTTTGCAAAGCTGAGTGATGGTGTTTATGGGGAGATCCAGAATATCATATCATTTCCTTCAGAGGGTGGTACAGAAATTGCTGTATTTTTCAAAAAGCTTCATACTCATGACTCCTTTCTTTTATCACATGGTTATGGGTTTGTGTCACATATCAGACTTGTACGTGGAAGCCTTTTTTCTTCAGTGTGTCTGATTTCAGTGGACAGGCTAGAGCAAAAATGCATGGTTTTAAAAACAGGTGATCAGACATACATTTGTGACTTCCCAAATGCATATGAGAGAGACTAGTCTTGATTAAAAATTCTGTGGCTCACTCTTGGCTGAAATACTATAGCCGGGTTTCCATCAGTCTTTTTTTATTTGCACAGTTTGTGCTTAAAATAACCTGAATGGAAAGTTCGAAAAAGTTTTTTACGTTTGAGGGAGGTGGAAAAGTTGGCATATCAAAAAAGAGGAAATGTGAAAAAGTGTGATGGAAACAGATTTAGGGTGTATTCTACGGAGCCCCTAAAGTTCCCAAAAAAGAAAAAAAAACTATCTTGTGCACTGGATTTAGCTTATCTCGTGCACTGTCCGTGGTGCTGAAATCCCTGCTCCTGCTGACAGCAGACCGGGGGAGAAAAAAAGACATTTCTTTGCTCTGTGCTTTCTTTTCCTCCCTTGGGAGGTGTTTCGGGCATGTCCAACCGGGAGGAGACCTCGGGGCCGCTCCAGGACACGCTGGAGGGATTACATCGCCCGGCTGGCCTGGGAACGCCTCGGGGTTCCCTCGGAAGAGCTAACGAAAGTGGCTGGGGAGAGGACTATCTGGGCTTCTTTGCTAAGGCTGCTGCCCCCGCGACCCAGACCCGGATAAGCGGAGGACGACGAGTACGAGTACGAATTGAAATTAGTTTATCATGTTAAATGTCCACAATTGTATGAAATTGCTCCAATGCGTTAACCAACCTTTGTGCATAATCACACAGCCTGATATGCCTTGCAAACACAGTGGGACTATTTTCTGAAAGCACAGAGTAAAGAATGTCTTTTTTTTCTCCCCCGGTCTGCTGTCAGCAGGAGTGGGGATTTCAGCACCACGGACAGCGCGCGTACAAAGACCTGACAGGCGTCTCCTTTTAAATGTGTTTGCTGCTAAAGAAATTATACATAGCCTCGAGTGCACGTTTTAGTATCTCGTGCGCTCGATTTAGCTTATCTTGTGCGCAAGAGATAAGCTAAATCTCTTGCGCACTAGGAATCGATTATTGGCCTGACCAATTATACTGATATCCGGCATTTTGCTGATTATCGGTATCGGCATTTCATTTTACCGATCACTGATAAAAATTGATTAATTAATAAGTGTAATTTTCTGAAGCTGTTTCTTGTAACATTAGAGATGAGGGAAATGTCTGTAATAGATTTAAGATATGACAAAAGAACTGTATCCAAGGACTTATTTTTTGAATATTAAAGTATTCTGAAGTTTTTTTTGTCCGCTTGAATTGTATTTTAAAATCAACAGATTTTCATCTTTTGTATTGATGATTCAAGCAAGGTAGTTTCACGCGCCATCTGCCAAGTCATCGAGCAATACATGTGCAGAAAATGAAAGCAATTTTTATTTTTAGAACAAGATATATTCAAAATAACCACTTACACTACGCAGTGCTATACCTAAACTTCACATCCAATGTAAAGGGGCCTGTCAATGGGAACTGTCAATGATGAATTGTTTTACAAAGTTACAGGAATGTATCTGATTGATGATTGTAGCAACACTGTTAATGTAATTTGTTACAGTTTTACAATGATTGAAGACTGACCACAGGAGAGGCTTTAGGCAGCATGGATTTATCTCACATGTTGGGTAGTAAGATGTAGGACACATAATTGTATTAATGTGACTATTGAATGTAGTGCATGTTGCCATGATGGAGATGCTATGAAATACTTCCTGTGATTGTTGAGTGGGCTATATTATAAAACTAATTCAGATATTAATGAGTAAGAAAATGGAGGCAGTAGTATGTGTTGTCAAGTAATTCAAATAAATGTATTTACTTCCCTTGAATAAGTTGTTGACATTGTATTTCAGTTATTTTGGATTTAGAAAGAAAAAGTACAAGGACCGTAAGTACTGGCTGCATAAATACCTACAAAGTAATGTGCAAAAATGGTAATCCAGCAACACCATGCTGGTTCACCAGCATCAGACCAAAATCACACCAGCATAGACCAGCATCAGACCAGCATAGACCAGCATGGACCAGCATGGACCAGCATAATTTCTATGCTGTTTTTTTCAGCAGGGAACACCTTGGCTGGTATACTGGCTGCCATATCAGGCTGTTACCAAGGCTAGCTGGTAAGCAAATGTTAACGTTACTAACAAGCTAGCAAGTGTGTTAGCTAGCTAGCTTTATCACACAGTACACAATAATACCATATGCTGCAATAAACACAAAATCATCAAACAAGATTAACGTTAATTTAACAGGACTAGATATGTCAAACAACCATATATATATATATATATATATATATATATATATATATATATATATATATAAAACAAAGGCTAAAAGTTACCTCAAAGAGATGAAAAATGACCACAAAGAGACACATTAAATCCCAAAAGATCTGTAATGACTACAAAGATGTAAAACTGCCATAAAGGAGAGGTGGGCCGGTGGTGGGGCCTTTTTACATACTTGTGTCCAGGGGCCCACTCATAATCTGCCCATGCCTAAAATATTACTGTAGTATTCTATTAGGGAACAGCTCTAAGTATAACTCCTGAGTTTTGTTCCAGGGACTGTTTGGTTGTGAAGAGACATAAACTGATGTCACTACAGCCCTGGGTTTCATATCAGAATCTCTGGCTTACTTCCCATCAAACAGCGTCTGGACCTGCATCCACAGATTGATAATTTCACACAGTTAATTGAGCCAGTCTTTCACAACCCATTCCCAACTGCTGCAGCAAATCATGTTTTATTAGAACACTGGGTTTGATCTAACATGAGTGCTTGGATAAACCTGAGTCACTTATTCAGGAGAGAGGCTTGAAGCTTTGGCAGACTGTTGTTAATTGACTGCTTTCTGCAACATTCTTGAGGATGGAGTCTTTATATTTGTGGTCTCCTGAGTCTCAGCAACCATATGGTGCTGTAAATGCTTTTATTCACAACAAGAGAGGAGTTGCAGTATTCATGAAGTGCCATTGTTGAAATGGAAAACATGAATCAATATTCTAATTTGACTAACATGTCACATCAAGCAAATCCCTTGAACACATACTAGTAAATACACACACCGTAAAGTGGGTATAACGGATATTTTCTTAATAACTATGTATGAAATGACAATGATGATGAATGAAGTTGTTGCATCTCCATCCGTCATTTTTAACCCACAGGTTTTGCAAATTGCAATTTGTTTTTTGATTACCACTGTTTAGTTTTTTGTACACAAATGAAATCAAATTTCCAACTGGTGCTTGGTAACGTAATATTAGGTCTTCTTGGCTGCTGTCAGATTGGTTCAAATAAAATAGATCATCAGAGGAACTAAGTATCGACTTGCAGTGAGAGATTAGTGTTGGTGTTAGTTGATTCAGGAAATGATAGGAAATTATTTGATTTGTGGGACACTTTTTTTTAAATAACATACATTTTAATCTTTGGGCCAGGGGGAAGGTATCAAGTCAAAGGGCTCAAGTCCAAGTGAAGTCACAAGTCATTGGTGCTAAAATGCAAGTCAAGTTGTAAGTCTTCTTGCCGCAGCGGCCCGGGTTCGACTCCAGCCTGTGGCCCTTTGCTGCATGTCCTTCCCTCTCTCTCTCTCCCCCTTTCACACTTAAGCTGTCCTATCAATTAAAGGCTAAAATGCCCAAAAAAATATCTTTAAAAAAAAAAAAAAAAAAAAGTTGTAAGTCTTCTTTGATTTTGTCAAGTCTAAAGTCATCAAATTTGTGGCTCCAGTTGGAATCGAGTCCAAGTCAAGGTGAGTGTCCAGGAGCCGCCCAATAACGGTGCGCGCTGGCCACCTGGCACTCAATATGCTGCTGCAGTGGTTTGTTTTCCAGTGACATTTCAGGTATTAGCTGAGTTATTGAGTATCTTTAAGCAGTGAAAGTTATTACTTATTTCTTTTTACTTGTAGGCAGTGATTTGTTTTCCACTACAGAGCTCTGCGGTGCGAGCATTTCACTCGCATTTGCGACTAAAAATAGTTTTGTGCGAGCAAAATAAATCATTCAGGAGCACGCTGTGCGAGTACAGATTTCAACCAGCAGCAGTAATGAAAGGCGAATCCTGCCGGTTGTGGGTTGAATGGAGGTCACAGATACGCCAGCCACAGTGCTCCGCAGCGCAAGATAATGGCTTACCGGCGACGGAGAAGCCCGGCTCCAGGTCCAATAATTCCTCTTTCTTGGTGTCACAACTGCCCAAAAATACCTGGGCAACGGAGCCGTGGTGGCGCACAGGTATGTGGCGTGTCAGAGGAGAAACGAGCCGTTCACACTTGTCTCTTTGTGGCAGGTAACGGTCCACAAACCTCACCGCACTTTAGGGACTGTTCTTTACTTGTCAGGGGAGGAGGGTGGCTGGTTGATTTTTATTTTATTAATTTATTTTATTTTGAACCCCCCTATGTTCATCACTTATTGATGCTGTTTTTGAAGTATGAATAGGTCAATAAGTAATTTATTCCATTGAAATATCATTGATGTATTATAGAAAAGTGATTTATCTTTTTATAAATGACAAAAGCCACATCTGCCTCATTTTCGCTGCGGTATCCTGATACTACTCAGAACCGTGATACTTTCACTGGTATGTACCGTGGGTTCCATTTGGTAACCGTGACAACACTACTGCTTATGTATGCAGAATCTGTAGGCAACAGGACAATATTTCAGTGTCAGAAGTGTTTGGGTTTGTAGGTCTTTTGTAATCAGAGTAGTACTGATCAATTCATTTGATCAGCAGGTACAGTCTGTGTTGAGAGATTGAGTGCATTGGCAGAAATACAGTCTCAGAATCCTCTGACTATTTACAATAACTATTTTATTTTATTATTTTTCATTTTTTTGGTAATGTATCTGGAGTCATATGCAGATATTTGTTTATATAGATCAAGCCATATAGCCTCCAGGGCTGAAAAATAAAGCCAAGACCAAAGTGCCAAAAACTGCAGTTTTCTGGGCTGGCTCCATAAACCAGCCAATCCCCACAGACCCAGCAGAAGTAAACATGTTCACAGTGGTACAAAAAATGATTTTGGTCTCTATGGCTAATTACCCCCCGCCCACCCCCTTATGATAACTGTACAAGGTACAGTTAGATCAGTTAGATCAACCCCTCACTCCTTCACAGCACCACCCTTTTGCCCATATATGTCCGCTTCTGACATGGAAAAGGAACTCTTGGCTTGGATATCCGCTGGCTACACCAGATCAACTCAAGATATTGGCCCTTGCCCTCACAGACTTTATCCTTGTCAGACCAAAAGCCTATGGGTTCTAAGATTGCAAACATGACTACATGTATAACAATGTTGCTATGCTAGTGTGAAGAAGCCACAAAGTAGCCTTACCTACTCAAAAACTGATAATATGTCAATAACACATGACATTTCCTGGTAATTACTTTACTCTTCCCTGCCATTGACAAGATTTTCTGCCATTTATGACCCAACGCTTCCCCGCCATTGATGAGAAGGGGAGAGAACAGATCACTGAATGTGACAAGTTCCTCTATATCTCAAAGAGAATATTATTATTATGATTAGCATTATTTTATTTATACAATTCAAACTGACATAAGGAAATGAGAAAAAAACAAAGAATATAAATGGGAAATTGATTGCCCATTTGAAAATGACATTCATTGACAAAAATGCATGTTTGTCAGCTTTTTGTCCAAAGTGGGAGCAGAACAAATGGTTACTAATCCAGATGTAATTAAATAATGAGATCCAAGTGTGGGGTGGCTGCTCTGGACTGTAATTGGGCTGAGGAGTTTCTGAAAACTGAACTACTAGTATTCCAACCCAAACAAAAATAAACTAAAATATCAAAGCCCAACAATTTAATCCAGCTGGAAACAGAACGGGAAAAAAAAAACATTCCCCATCCATTTAAGTGCTCCTGCTGCATGCATGTGTCGCTGTGTGTCAAGGTGCGTCCCCCACCCCACCGCTCAGCTACCTTGTGTCCTCGCGTCCTTCTGGCTCAACAAATCAGTGAGCGGAGCTCAACAGCAGAAAAGTTTTTACAAGAACTTCTATAATAGCCTGCCATCCCCAAAAATTGGTGCAACTCACACCAAGAAACATGAGGGGGGAATGACAGGACAGCTTCCACTTTGGAGTGTACTGGCTTGACTTGCCCGCGACCCACAACTTTACCCAGGTACGTCACTGCAGCTTGGCCAAATTCGCACTTTGCGAGCTGCTAAATGGGATCAAGCCATGAATTTGAATACACAACAATTTCATCAAGCTTTTCCACCTGATAAATCAGACAAGAACGAATTTAGCAAGCACTGAAATGTGGCAGGGGCGTTCCGCACACCAAATGGCATCACCGTATACTTCCAAAAAGCATCAAAAATGCAAATGCCAGTACCCTTTTAACAGGTCCAGTTTTGTTACTTAGTTAGCACTGCTAACATTATCAACACTTTCCTTGACTCAGGAAAGAGGAAAACAGTCTAGCTTTGTGACCTCATTCACTTTGTAACTAGGCTCTGCAATGCCATTCCCCAACATGTAATTTACTTGCTTTTGCAGACAAAGGAGCACATAAGGTAACGTAAAGTCATGACATGATGCAGGGAAGACAGAAGCGTTAGTTTTCTGCTAAAGGAATTAATGCTCTGTCTATAATTGTTCTTATTTTACATCTTTTTTTTAACAGAATAATGCAAACAATGATCAGGTCTATTACTAATGGGTTGATGATGTGTTTTAATTGTTAATTTTATTAGTTTTCCTTGTTTTCCACATTTCTGTTGCTTATTCATCCAACATGATTGCATAGTTGTTTACCTTGGATATTCAGTATGTCACTACTCTTTCTGCTGTGAGCGCCTAATTCCTCCACAGGGTTCATTTAAGTTTCATCTTTACTTATTTCATGGAGACTGCAGTGTTTTTCAGTTGCATGTAGGTCACCTCTTCAGCTACTTTTGGCCATGAATCTGTAAACTGCAGCACGGTATAGAACAATTGTTGCTTCTTGCCTCAGGGGTCACTCCCACATAGCCCTGTGTTTTTTATCCCAGCTAGCATCATCTTTGTTCTACAGACCACAGAACCCACATTTATGTAAAGCCGACTGGTTGAGCCTGCCAATGTGCTGTCACAAAGAACAAAGAAACAATATTGATTGTTGCAGATGTGATATTGTCTTGTTTTAAATTCCAGGTCACAGCCTTCCTCTCAGACACTCTTCCTCTGGAGTTACGAGGATGTTAACACATGAGCGCATTGTTAAGAACTGGAAACAACAGAGGGAAGCAAATAATGGAAATACCAACTAAAAACGGGAGTCATCCCTATGTTTCCAGGGTTCTATGTTTCCCGGGTTCTATGTTCCCCACTTAACCCTGCAAAAAAACTTATATGTTCCCCACTTACACAAAAACAGTTCGATGTTTCCCACATGGTTGAGCAGGCAACATAGGACCCGGGAAACAGAACCTTTTTTGTGTAAAGGTGTGTTCACACCGGACTTTTTTTTCCCGCTGTCGCTCGGTTCGCCCCTTTGATATCGCTTCATCGCTCAGTTGCAATCGCTTGTCAATGTGGCAGAAATCAGCAGACTCACTTTTTCGTTTTGATGACGTCACTCAAGCCATCAGGGAATTTCGGGGGGGGGTTCTTGACTGTCATGACATGTCAGCTTCATTAAAAGTATAGCTGCAAATTTAAAGCAGCAATAGATGTAAAAACACACAGACACAATGCATCTGTGATCAGTTCCCTAATTTAATATTAACATTAATATATTAATATATAAACACTTAATATTAATATTATTCTCGTTTTATTTTATGGAAGTGATCAATGTAAGTGCACTTGTCCTAGAGCCGCCACAGCGGTTTTTATAATGCAAATAACTCTGTTTAGATAAAACCTACAAGCTTCCCTTCCTATGACTTTTACTAAAAATGTGTCTTGTATGTTTTCTGAAGCCTTTAAGTTACGAAAATGAAACACACTAGACTTCTGAGCATTTACACCTCCGACCGCAGTAGACCGCTGCTGAAAGTTATACATTTTGATACATAGGCCCTACAGGTGGCTATATGTGGCACTGTGTGTTTACAAAAGCATTAAAAGTGTTTTCAGAGACATTCACACTAAAGACTTGATTTAAAGACTTGATTCAAATATTTTGATAAAAATATCTTGCCCCCCATTTAAAATTTAAACTCATTAAAACAGCTAAGGACTTTAAAACACGTTAAAAAGGGATTGTAATGGGATTTCCTGTGTGATTTCATTCATTTAATAGCAGGTCTGGTTATGTTTTACATGGCTGAAATATTGAGTCAGCAGAGGGCGCTGTGTGCATCAGGTGTCTATGGCTGACGCCAGCCCCTAGCAGAGTAAGACGTCAGGCCGTATGAGCAATGCAGAAACAACACAGACGCCAAAGGACTGATATTGATGTGTTTTTGTTACCGTTCCTACAGGTAAGCGGTTCAGAAATTATAACCAGAATGAAATATGGGGATAATATAACGTGTAAAAGCCTTAGACTGTGACGGTGACATGTAATGAGTTTGAACGTAACTTTAAATGAAGACGAGTTAGCTTGTTGAATGAATGAATAGTAGTCCAATATGGCGGGCAATGCCGCGGATGTTGAAAACGAACTGTGAAACTGTCTTTTAAAGTGCCAATTGTGCAACAGTAAACGAAACCACGAACAGAGATGATAGTTTGAACGTAACTCGCGCTAATGGACGATGTGAAAACAGTTCGATAAAAGCTTTATTTGGATGTGAAAGAGCAACGGCCGACAGCGCCGGTGTTAGCCAAAAGGAAGCTCGCGCGCATGACGGCTCTGAACGACGAGCAGTAGACAGTTTCCTGCAAGTTTCACAATAAGAGCGGAAAAGACGCATTGAACATGGGTTTTGTTTGTACAGTTAGAAATAAGAGTTAATATGAGAAACGTGATTTCTGCATTTAATTCATTGTTGTTTTTCGTGAACAAGGACTATACAAAGACAATAATAAATACTAATGATTAATAAATAGATATAAGTGAAGTTAAAAAGTAAAACAGTTCATTTTGAGGATGAATGGAGTTAAAAACAAAGTTCATTAAAGATAGGTGTTTTTGGTTAAAAAAGAAGGTGTTTACATGATGAATTATTACATTATCATTTGACTGTAATTTGATTCTGTTTGTTTAACTTGTAAAGTGTGTTCTGAGATAAGTCAGTTACTAGCAGAGTAAGACGTCAGGCCGTATGAGCAATGCAGAAACAACACAGACGCCAAAGGACTGATATTGATGTGTTTTTGTTACCGTTCCTACAGGAATAAAATTTAATGTGCTACACCAAGGATCGGCTGCAACGTCATTCTTAAAGGTGTAACATATACACATTGCAAAACTCTGTAAAAGTACACCTAAGCATACATTTTTGTTTCCAACTATTTATTTGAAAACAAAACCATTCATACGGTCAATAAAAAAACATTTTGTTAATAATAAAAAACGAATCTCAACAGTGACTGCGCCAGCCGGCGGGACTGCGGCTGAACCGCTTCCAATGTTCATTTATTCATTCAGTCACGTGTTCAGTGTGTGCGTGTGTGTGTGTGTGTGTGTGTGTGTGTGTTAGTACGTCAGAGAGGAGGAGTATCAATAAAAAAAAGTTTCCACTAATTATTTTGGTGTTTATTTCTTTAATTCTTAAGTTATTTTGTATTAAAATACGTAATATAGCCAACAATATTATAGACCAAAAGTCTAATTTATTATTGTAGAATGTATTTAGCAAATCATCACTTTCAACTGGAGAACCGGCACAGCAGCAGCAGCACAGCAGCCAAAAAAAAAAAAAAAAAAGGCATTATAAAAATCGCTCTGTCGCTGTCACTCGGAGCCCTGGCTTCTCCCGGGCGAATATACGCTCAATCGCCCGTTTGCATTGACTTTGTATGTAAACTCGTCGCTACCAAAAAAAACCAGGTCCGGTGTGAACACACCTTAAGCGGAGAACATAGAACCTTTTTTGCAGGGTTAAGTGGGGAACATAGAAACCGGGAAACATAGATACGCTCCGGTAAAAATGAGGGAATGTGAAATGAAACTACTTTTCTTATGTGTTAACAAAGATCCAAACACTGCGTTCACATAAAACACTGCTGAGAACATCTAGAGACATAGGGGCTCATTCACCAACCATTCTTAAGAAGAAATGTCTTCTTAAAACGCATTTTAAAACCCCACCATTTTTTGCCTGTATTTATCATATATCTCACGCAAGACCAGTTTTGATGTTGTTGTTTCCTGTTTTGTTCATAGTCTAAGAGTATTTACGTTTTCCTCTCACTTATGAGGAAAACGTAAAAACTCTTATCAGAATGAAAGACAATAAGTATACTTGAATGTTGAAGTGATAACTTTCTATGGATTCAATTCAATTCAGTTTTTCAATTTTAATTATGGAGCCCAATATAAGTAAGTAAGTATGTAAAAACTCCCCCTAAAAAAACCTGTAACAGGGAAAAATGGTATAGATCCCTCTTCCAGGATGGACAAACATGCAATATTTGTTGTGTTTACAAAACAGATCAACATAATAAATTCATAAATAATATAATAATAATAATAACAATAACAACAACAATAATAATCATGATAATAATTATAAACAGTAATCCATATGACAAAATCATACATAAAGAGAGACAGAGCCAGAGGGAGATGCAGGACAGACAGTATTGACAATAGCTACAGTAACATTATTTTTAGTAATAATATCATAATAATAATAACAGTAATTTTGGGAGCATATGTAGTAAGTATTTATGAATATGATAGTATATGTATGTGGCAATAATAATCGTATGTGTATAATAATAGTAGAAGTATGTCTAATAATAACAGTAGTAGTAGTGGAGCACAAACGCTCCAGACAAGAAGTCGAGTTAGGGGCATGCAGTAAAGCCGAGTTCGTGATTATCCATAGAAATTCTATTTCTATTCTTTTCTTTTCTATCCTTTTGTATTTATTTATCAATAAATCCATACATATATCACACCTGATTGACCTTATACTGGGGAGATGATTTTGGTGCTCTCAGCTCAACGTGACATTTCTATCATGTTTTGTACATAGACTGAATATAAGGATACATATACAGTCAGTATATGTACATATAAATTTTATTGGGGACCCACTCAATTGACGACCTGTGGGTCCTGGGGACTCATTAAATTGAAAACCATCAACATCACTGCATTTTTTAAGTTTAAGTTTAAGTTTATTTACTTTAAAATTGGGAAATTGGGATTGGGAAATTCAATGTTTTCACTCTTGCTTGTCAATTACACACAGGTCCGAAAGACACACACATGCACAAACAGGACCTATACATGCACAAAGTGGAGAGATGTCAGAGTGAGGGGGCTGCCCTTTGGTCAGGCGCCCCGAGCGGTTGGGGGGTTCGGTGTCTTGCTCAGGGGCACCTCGGCAGTGCCCAGGAGGTGAACTGGCACCTCTCGAGCCACCAGTCCACGCTCCATATTTGGTCCGGACAGGGACTCGAATAGATGACCCTCCGGTTCCCAACCCAAGTCCCTATGGATTGAGCTACTGCCGCCCCAAAAATTATTTTCAGTGTGCATAGGCTATTCATTGGGGTCTATGTTAGCAGGGCTTACCTAAAGCAGAAAGACATTGAAATTGTATACATTACATTAATATTTATTTATTGCGAATCACATCGTCATCGCAGAATACAACAACATTATCGCATATTGCATCTTTTCCTAATGTATTATTATTATTGTTAGGGACCTCGGCCTACTGTGATGTCACCCAGTGGTGGTCTCTGTGGACTCCTGTTTTGAAACTTCAAGTTTAACGTTTTGGCCATCGCAGTCTTACTTTTTTGGGGCCAGAAGTGACTGTATTTGGATGAAAGGGTGGAGCTGACTGTTATGCTAGCTGCTTAGTCAGCGTGGTGTATTTACAACCTGGTCTCACTCCGAAGTCGATAAAAACTGATGCTTGGTCAGTGACTTCCATTGTCAGCCACCGACAAGAAGAAAAATCCGTCCTTTCACATCAGCAACAACATCAACGAAAGTCAACGTGGCGGAAGTCCGAGTAGGACAGGCCGGAGTGGTGGTGGATGGGACCAACAACCACTGACTTCCACTTGGGAGGCTGTTGTTGCTTCCTGTAAGGTTGTAAAGCCAAATCCTGTTCTTTTTTCCCGAACCCAACCACGTGTGTGTATTGGCTAAACATAACCATGTGCTATGCTCTTGAGGGACAAACAACATCAAATCGCAGTATTGTACTGATGTAGCGCATTTATTAGGGACCTCGTCCGAAGCTGAATGAATGCTGAGTGGCATGTCCAGGAGTTCAGTTAATTGAAAATAATAGGGTTGTATTTTTTGATGCACAGTGTGTGTTTTGGCCTTGACAGGATAAGCGGTTACAGAAAATGACTGAATGAATGAAGCACAGTGGCAGTAATTACTGTGACCTTGCATTATAGATGGCTGTACTAAACTCTCTGTAGGATGCACCTGGACCTCTTGGTTTATTTTGATTTGCTCGCACTTGGAAAGAAAAAAATCTTAAATCCCTCTATGTCTTAAAGGGCCAGTGTGTAATATTTGGCATGGTTTATTGTCAATCTGAATCTGAATCTGAATATTCTACCTATTAATATGTTTATACAAGTGTATAATCGCTATAAAATAAAATTCGTTTGGTTTTCGTAGCCTTATAATTATGCTTTTTATATATATATATATATATATATATATATATATATATATATATATATATGTATATGTATGTACAGTACAGGCCAAAAGTTTGGACACACCTTCTCATTCAATGCGTTTTCTTTATTTTCATGACTACTTACATTGTAGATTCTCACTGAAGGCATCAAAACTATGAATGAACACATGTGGAGTTATGTACTTAACAAAAAAGGTGAAATAACTGAAAACATGTTTTATATTCTAGTTTCTTCAAAATAGCCACCCTTTGCTCTGATTACTGCTTTGCACTCTTGGCATTCTCTCCATGAGCTTCAAGAGGTAGTCACCTGAAATGGTTTCCACTTCACAGGTGTGCCTTATCAGGGTTAATTAGTGGAATTTCTTGCTTTATCAATGGGGTTGGGACCATCAGTTGTGTTGTGCAGAAGTCAGGTTAATACACAGCCGACAGCCCTATTGGACAACTGTTAAAATTCATATTATGGCAAGAACCAATCAGCTAACTAACTAGAAAAACGAGTGGCCATCATTACTTTAAGAAATGAAGGTCAGTCAGTCTGGAAAATTGCAAAAACTTTAAATGTGTCCCCAAGTGGAGTCGCAAAAACCATCAAGCGCTACAACGAAACTGGCACACATGAGGACCGACCCAGGAAAGGAAGACCAAGAGTCACCTCTGCTTCTGAGGATAAGTTCATCCGAGTCACCAGCCTCAGAAATCGCAAGTTAACAGCAGCTCAGATCAGAGACCAGATGAATGCCACACAGAGTTC
The DNA here is from genome assembly GCF_011397635.1 of Epinephelus fuscoguttatus. Classification (NCBI taxonomy): domain Eukaryota; kingdom Metazoa; phylum Chordata; class Actinopteri; order Perciformes; family Serranidae; genus Epinephelus; species Epinephelus fuscoguttatus. The sequence goes on along the minus strand of NC_064765.1, from coordinate 38,649,745 downwards.
TAGCAGCAGACCCATCTCTAGAACAACTGTTAAGAGGAGACTGCATGAATCAGGCCTTCATGGTCAAATAGCTGCTAGGAAACCACTGCTAAGGAGAGGCAACAAGCAGAAGAGATTTGTTTGGGCCAAGAAACACAAGGAATGGACATTAGACCAGTGGAAATCTGTGCTTTGGTCTGATGAGTCCAAATTTGAGATCTTTGGTTCCAACCGCCGTGTCTTTGTGAGACGCAGAAAAGGTGAACGGATGGATTCCACATGCCTGGTTCCCACTGTGAAGCATGGAGGAGGAGGTGTGATGGTGTGGGGGTGTTTTGCTGGTGACACTGTTGGGGATTTATTCAAAATTGAAGGCACACTGAACCAGCATGGCTACCACAGCATCCTGCAGCGACATGCCATCCCATCCAGTTTGCGTTTAGTTGGACCATCATTTATTTTTCAACAGGACAATGACCCCAAACACACCTCCAGGCTGTGTAAGGGCTATTTGACCAAGAAGGAGAGTGATGGAGTGCTGCGGCAGATGACCTGGCCTCCACAGTCACCGGACCTGAACCCAATTGAGATGGTTTGGGGTGAGCTGGACCGCAGAGTGAAGGCAAAGGGGCCAACAAGTGCTAAACACCTCTGGGAACTCCTTCAAGACTGTTGGAAAACCATTTCAGGTGACTACCTCTTGAAGCTCATGGAGAGAATGCCAAGAGTATGCAAAGCAGTAATCAGAGCAAAGGGTGGCTATTTTGAAGAAACTAGAATATAAAACATGTTTTCAGTTATTTCACCTTTTTTTGTTAAGTACATAACTCCACATGTGTTCATTCATAGTTTTGATGCCTTCAGTGAGAATCTACAATGTAAATAGTCATGAAAATAAAGAAAACGCATTGAATGAGAAGGTGTGTCCAAACTTTTGGCCTGTACTGTATATATATATATAGCAAGGGCCTTGCTTTAGAGAGGTCGCCATCTTGCGCCGCCATGTATGTAAGGCAGCCCGAGCGGACAATCCAGCCAGCCAGAGAACGTGTTTCGCGTGTATAAATAAACCAACAAAGACAGAGGAAGGAAGGAAGAAGGAGGAGGAAACAGCAGAGTGTTAGTAGTTCGTCGATAGAGAGTAGTGAAAAGTTTTTTTAGTTATTAAGTTTGCGAATGGACCACACTTACCACGCAACAGGAGAGAATGAACCCGAACCGTCATCTGCGAGGAAAAGAAGACGCAACTTCACTCCTTGTGATGCACTCTCTGCGGCGCTTTTCCTCTTGATGATATATCTCCCCAACAATGGCAGCAGTAGCACCGAATCCCATTCTGTGCAGCAAAATGGGAGCGGAGGATTCAGCTTCTCTTCTCGCCCGCTCAGTGTACTCCGGTTCTCATCTCCCCGCTAGGTATTGTAAAGGAGTATGTGTGTATGAAGTGTGTGTGTTACGCCAGAAGAGTCAGAGTTTGGGACGGAGTCTTTTACCCCCTGGAGTGTTACCGGAGTTTCTGGAGTGCTCAAATGAACGGGCCTTTTTCCCGAATGCTCCTCTGGTCTCCTGCTCGTGCGTGATTCATTACAATATCGTAACATGGTTTAGATTTCTAAATAAATATTCACCTCCCTGTTGTGCTAGATAGACCTACTCCAGAAAAACTTGTGTCTGCGCAAGGCTTTTTGTCCCTACGAGGCCACCGTCATTTACCCGATGGGAGGGGTGAGCAAGTGAGCCCTGCAATCTAGAATTTGACCACTGATGTCACTGTTTTCAACCCATTTTACACACTGGCCCTTTAAGGCATGATATTAAAAAGATTAATAACAAAGTAAAAACTTGATCCTCAGGGAGAAAAAGATACAAGTTGGCAACTTTTTTAAAATTATAAACTGATGACTTTTATAATGCCTGATTGTGGAGGCACTCTTAGCATCCCAACTTTCTGTGTTAATGCCTGGCATTAATCAACTAGCCAAAACACACTGAATGTTCAAAATGGGGATCTAAATAAATATTCTTTTGTGTTTATCTTAAACATAATGGAAAAGGCTATATTGTTTCCAGAGACAACAAAAGAAAGCAACTTTCTTTTCAGTCAGCCTTGATTCCACCACAAAACTTAAAAAAAAAGTCAAGGTGCAGTGCATGTGTTCTGGAGGAGGTGTATGATGCAATACATCTTTTGTTGCTTTTAAAGCTGTAATCCTTGGCATCTTCCTTTGTTGACTTAGTCAAATATGAACATTTGCTTTACAGTCGATCGATAGATGCACCTGTCACCCAGGAAACCAAGACATTTCTGTGAAGATACTACAAACACTGCTGAACACACACACGCACGCACACACACACACACACACACACACACAGTGTAAAGTTGGATGTTCAGCCTTGAGTGTCTGACTCTTCCATCCTACATGTTCCCACGAGGTTACAGAGACAGACAGTAATGGTTTCTAAAAGCATGATTGATGAACACAGCACACTCTGTCCTCACCTTGGAAACAGACATACTTAGGCTTCCACATACACACACACACACACACACACACAAACACACACACACACACACACACACTAGATGGCCTCATTTAAAAAGAGATTGTTAAATGGAGGTTTGTACCAATTATCCTAATAGCAGTAACTCAGCGTGAATAGATTTGCATTTGTCAAAGCAAATGAACGTAACAAAGTAGATTTTTAACTGACTCCTCTTTATAGAACTCAAATGGTTTACATGTACCTTTACTTAAGAGCTAATGGGCTTCAACAGCTAAAGCAGCAACAGAACCATTTGAAATAAAGCTGTGGTGAGAGCAACATTAAGGCAAGCCCTGTGAAACTGAAATAAAGACGTCAAAATAAAAAGAAGATGAAGTTATTACTCCTGGAGGTCACATTCTGCATTATGCTGATATACTAAGCCTAATCATAATATACTGTATAGTGGGGGGGTATTTCCTCCCAAAATGTCCCTCCATTAATTATACATAAAAATCTAAATTTGAAAAATCAGTTTTGTCCACTGTAAGAAAGAAAAGATTCACAGTGTTCTAATGATACCAGTTTTGTTTATGTACTCTACACATTAATAAAAATTTGTCAAATTACATAATATGACTGAAAAAAAAAAATGAAAAAGCCCTTTAAAGTTTGTATTACGGTGTCCACAAAGATACATGGCAGAGCCTGTTTGCATTCTCAAATGGGAATACACCAAAAAACTTGGGGACGCTTTTATGTTTTTAGCCAGCAAGGTAACGAAAACAAGCATACCCAGCAACACATTGCAGGAAGATGAGAGAATATTGAGCTTTTGATGATAGAAGATAGCATACACAGTTAGCAATAGACAGGCAGCACATTATCACTCAGACCTTGTCACATGTAAGTGGTCACGGATCATCCATGTCGAGACATGGTGCGCAAGGTACCCTGAGTGCATTCGTTGTTTAAAGCCTTTGGAAACACAGCTTGAAATAGTAAAAATGCATATATTATATCAAAGTCAAGTGTCTCATTAATCATCCACAAAAGTCTGAGTGAAAATAACCATTAATAACTATTAGAAAACCTGGTTTAAAAACAGCTCATTTTGCTGTTTAGACCACTTGCCAGGGCAGAGTGGGCGTGGCAGATAACGCTCTGATTGACAGCTCCCTCGTTTTGATTGACATCTCCCTGGCTCAGCAATGGCTGCCACAAATTTAATCCAGCCGTACATGTTTGAGCCCTCTGATGATTCAGAGGACGAAGCAGAAGCTGAAAATGATTCCTTTCAGGTGGTCACTGAATGGTAAGTTTCAAAATGTTTTGTGATTCATATTAATGTTATTTCGTAGAATAGTTAGCATAACTTTTACATGCAATGTTACAGCCAGGCTCCACCGGCTGCAAACGTACAGCGTAGCATCACGGCGTATTCATTTGGGCTCTACTGACTGCGTACGGAAGCGACACGTAGAGAAGCCAGCGGGGTTGTTTACCGTTTGCTGAGCCGAGAGGCTGCATGTAGGCTGCATGAAATGTTAAAGCATTTTCCACCTAAGTTATTACATATATTTGAGTTATCTACAAGTTTACTGTACTGTTTGTTATCTACTCGCTTTCAAATGTCCGCCACCGTCACAGTGTCACGGATAAACAATAGAAGAGCCGCGTAAAATAGAGTGGTCGTGCCGCTCCCGTTGCCAGTGGAGCCGCTGTAATTGATTAACAGGGGGGCGAGCTGCTACGGGACTCGCGCTGCAGACGTGCCCAGTTGAGCCCGGCCGTTAGCTGAGATGAATGACAACGGGAGGCTAGCGCTTTGCCTTTCTTCATTGAGATACGTTTTCATTGAAAACATAAATCTGCTCCGTTTTTCTGATAATAGCCTTTTTCATTTGAACACATCCAGTCTTAATAGATTAAATATGTCTTTACTCTGACACATACACCGACGGTCAAAGCGGGAGAGACCGGTGCCGGCCGGCCGTCTCTCTCGATTTAGCTGGAGCAGAAAGGTTTTGTTGTGCTGCCACTGGGGGGCGGGATGAGACAACTGACTGATGATTTAAGATTGGTTTTGAATTTATTGCGTAATAAATCTCAGAGATAACCATGGCCAAATCAAACCCAATTCAAGAATGTACAAAAACTTAAAAGACAGATATTTCAAATTTGGATGGAAACAGATTTCTAATTGTTTTACATGTTTAATATTATGTACATAAGACCCTAAATTACATAGTTAGAAGGCTGTTGTGGATTTGGGTTTCCAGAGGCTTTAAATTCTGGGACACCATGTCAAGTTCGGCCTGTTTCATGCATGCAGGAAATGTAAAGTCTGTATACAGTCTCTTTAAAAATTACAGCTGCAAGCAGCGTTGGGCGGGTCCTGGGACTCTCGCCGTTTCACCCTCCAGCTCACGCAGGGAATTAATATAATATTACCTTACAATATGTATTTCATTTTCAACCGATGTATTAACTAAAATGTAAGTGTGATATGTCAGCTATGGAAACAATATGTCTTCTCCAAAACATCCACATTGAAATGAAATACACTGTAATGATAAAGAAATTATGTAATGTTAACAACAAAATGGTGTCTGTCAAACTGTTCCCCATGTACTGTAAAAAACAAAGGTCTGTGGTGACAGTACTTCTGCTTTGTTGTGTAACACTGTGATGTAAGTACATGAATATATACACTGAACAAAAATATAAACGCACCACTTTTGTTTTTGCTCCCATTTTTCATGAGCTGAACTCAAAGATCTAAAACATTTTCTATCCACACTAAAGACCATTTCCTCACAAATATTGTTCACAAATCTGTCTAAATCTGTGTTAGTGAGCACTTCTCCTTTGCCGAGATAATCCATCCCACCTCACAGGTGTGGCATATCAAGATGCTGATTAGACAGCATGAATATTGCACAGGTGTGCCTTAGGCTGGCCACAATAAAAGGCCACTCTGAAATGTGCAGTTTTATCACACCGCACAATGCCACAGATGTCGCAAGTTTTGAGGGAGCGTGCAATTGGCATGCTGATTGCAGGAATGTCCACCAGAGCTGTTGCCTGTGAATTGAATGTTCATTTCTCTACCATAAGCCGTCTCCAAAGGCGTTTCAGACAGTTTGGCAGTACATCCAACCAGCCTCACAACCACAGACCACGTGTAACCACACCAGCTCAGGACCTCCACATCCAGCATGTTCACCTCCAAGATCGTCTGAGACCAGTCACCCGGACAGCTGCTGCAACAATCGGTTTGCATAACCAAAGAATTTCTGCACAAACTGTCAGAAACCGTCTCAGGGAAGCTCATCTGCATGCTCGTCATCCTCATCGGGGTCTCGACCTGACTGCAGTTCGTTGTCGTAACCAACTTGAGTGGGCAAATGCTCACATTCGATGGTGTCTGGCACGTTGGAGAGGTGTTCTCTTCATGGATGAATCCCAGTTTTCACTGTTCAGGGCAGATGGCAGACAGCATGTGTGGCGTCATGTGGGGGGGGGGCGGTTTGCTGATGCCAACGCTGTGGATCGAGTGGCCCATGGTGGCGGTGGGGTTATGGTATGGGCAGGCGTATGTTATGGACAATGAACACAGGTGCATTTTATTGATGGCATTTTGAATGTACAGAGATATCGTGACGAGATCCTGAGGCCCATTGTTGTGCCATTCATCCACGACCATCACCTCATGTTGCAGCATGATAATGCATGGCCCCATGTTGCAAGGATCTGTACACAATTCCTGGAAGCTGAAAACATCCCAGTTCTTGCATGGCCAGCATACTCACCGGACATGTCACCCATTGAGCATGTTTGGGATGCTCTGGATCGGCGTATACGACAGCATGTTCCAGTTCCTGCCAATATCCAGCAACTGCGCGCAGCCATTGAAGAGGAGTGGACCAACATTCCACAGGCCACAATCAACAACCTCAACTCTACGTGAAGGAGATGTGTTGCACTGTGTGAGGCAAATGGTGGTCACACCAGATACTGACTGGTTTTCTGACCACCCCATAACCCTCCATTAAAGCAAAACTGCACATTTCAGAGTGGCCTTTTATTGTAGCCAGCCTAAGGCACACCTGTGCAATATTCATGCTGTCTAATCAGCATCTTGATATGCCACACCTGTGAGGTGGGATGGATTATCTCGGCAAAGGAGAAGTGCTCACTAACACAGATTTAGACAGATTTGTGAACAATATTTGTGAGGAAATGGTCTTTAGTGTGGATAGAAAATGTTTTAGATCTTTGAGTTCAGCTCATGAAAAATGGGAGCAAAAACAAAAGTGGTGCGTTTATATTTTTGTTCAGTGTAAATACATAATATACATTTTAACAGGATAACAAATATTAACATGGACAAAACATGAATTATAAAGAAGAGCAAATTATAAAAGAAAACGATTTTTACAAAGACTAAAGTGATTAAACAAAGGAGCTTGTAATTTTGGAGTGTAACATTTCCTCAAAGATGTGTATACTTTCCTGATGTTTGTAACACTCTGTTATGGACTTGTACTTGAAATGAGGTCATTTGCTGCAACTCTGCAGGTCATTCAGTTTGGTTCAGAGAAATAATATTGATGAAAATAAATAGAAATACTTTTAAGATAATTTTTAAAGTAATTTAAAACCTCTTGACCTGTTGAAGACCTTGGGTGTACATCAAATAAATGCGGTCTTTTTCAAGTTCATTTTTAAAAAAGTAAAGGGCTCTTACGAAGGTGGTGTGAGCTTATATTTTGAAAGTTGTAGACATAAGCCATGTGACCTAATGAAACTTTGACATGTGTGATGATCAAACGACACATCCATATTCATTTGAAATCATGTGACCTAGTGAAAGCTTGATTGATGTGTACTGGCTGCTGTGAGGATCTAAGTGCAGCAATCCCACACAAATATATACTAGTTAATGTCAGTGGAGACACTGAGCAGGACTACATGTATTTGATGGTGTACTGCTGCAGCACAGTTTTAGCAACAGTTTTGATTCAGATTCTAAAAGAGGCAAAAGAGTTTGACCTAGAAATCTTGTATTTACATGTTTTTGCTGTCAGGCATTTATTTAGGAAGTTGTAGGAATGAGCCACATGAGCTGGTCTGTTTGGTCAATGTGTGTAATGTCAGGTGTGTGTGTGATGATGAGAAATACCCACAAACATTCAGTGTTGTTCCTTATAAATGTACCTAGGGAAAGGCAGATTGCCATGATTTGGACGTGGAACTTTGATGGCTTCTGAAAACCAAACTGCAGGAGACATGAACCCTCCCGTGCTATGGGAGGTTGCAGCTGGCCGAGGTCCCTAATAATAATAACAATAAATGTACCAAAAATAATAGGGACCTCTGCCTTTGGCCAAGGTCCCTAATAAAGAATAAACACAGCAAAAACAATAGGGACTTATTCGGTCGAGGTCCCTAATAAACGTACTACGTCAGTACAGAACTGGAAATTGACGTTTCTTTCTTTCAATAACGCACACAGGTTGTTAGGTTTAGGCAACAAAAGCATGTGGTTGGTTTTAGGAAAACAGAACAGGGTTTGGTTTTACAGTCTTACAGGAAGTGACGGTGGTTGCTGGACCCATCCACCACCCCTCCCACCTGCCCTATGATGTGAAAGGATGGCTTTTTTGTTGGTGTCTAATGCAGGAAGTCAATGCCCAAGTGCTGGTTTTCCATGACTTTTGAGTGAGACTGGGTTGTCACAGGACAGTGTTCTAAACTTGGATCAATTTCTTTGTGAAAACCACTTGTCATTCTTTTAATCAGCAGACCCCTTAATGGGCTGATGGAATATAAATAGTTGAGAAATGAACACATATTCAGATTTTAGGATTGCTTCAACAGTAGGAAATCAGGACTACTTCTTTGTCTCGCTTGTTTACCACATCAGTAAATCTTAATGAATTAAAGTTTAGTGCTTATGGTTTCCCTTAATTGAACTGAGTAACTGAACTGTAGAGAATCTAACCGAACTAACAATGTATAACATGTCTATATTGAAAAAAGTTCAACATTACATACAGTACAGGCCAAAAGTTTGGACACACCTTCTCATTCAGTGCGTTTTCTTTATTTTCATGACTATTTACATTGTAGATTCTCACTGAAGGCATCAAAACTATGAATGAACACATGTGGAGTTATGTACTTAACAAAAAAAGGTGAAATAACTGAAAACATGTTTTATATTCTAGTTTCTTCAAAATAGCCACCCTTTGCTCTGATTACTGCTTTGCACACTCTTGGCATTCTCTCCATGAGCTTCAAGAGGTAGTCACCTGAAATGGTTTTCCAACAGTCTTGAAGGAGTTCCCAGAGGTGTTTAGCACTTGTTGGCCCCTTTGCCTTCACTCTGCGGTCCAGCTCACCCCAAACCATCTCGATTGGGTTCAGGTCCGGTGACTGTGGAGGCCAGGTCATCTGCCGCAGCACTCCATCACTCTCCTTCTTGGTCAAAAAGCCCTTACACAGCCTGGAGGTGTGTTTGGGGTCATTGACCTGTTGAAAAATAAATGATCGTCCAACTAAACGCAAACTGGATGGGATGGCATGTCGCTGCAGGATGCTGTGGTAGCCATGCTGGTTCAGTGTGCCTTCAATTTTGAATAAATCCCCAACAGTGTCACCAGCAAAACACCCCCACACCATCACACCTCCTCCTCCATGCTTCACAGTGGGAACCAGGCATGTGGAATCCATCCGTTCACCTTTTCTGCGTCTCACAAAGACACGGCGGTTGGAACCAAAGATCTCAAATTTGGACTCATCAGACCAAAGCACAGATTTCCACTGGTCTAATGTCCATTCCTTGTGTTTCTTGGCCCAGACAAATCTCTTCTGCTTGTTGCCTCTCCTTAGCAGTGGTTTCCTAGCAGCTATTTGACCATGAAGGCCTGATTCGCTCAATCTCCTCTTAACAGTTGTTCTAGAGATGGGTCTGCTGCTAGAACTCTGTGTGGCATTCATCTGGTCTCTGATCTGAGCTGCTGTTAACTTGCGATTTCTGAGGCTGGTGACTTGGATGAACTTATCCTCAGAAGCAGAGGTGACTCTTGGTCTTCCTTTCCTGGGTCGGTCCTCATGTGTGCCAGTTTCGTTGTAGCGCTTGATGGTTTTTGCGACTCCACTTGGGGACACATTTAAAGTTTTTGCAATTTTCCAGACTGACTGACCTTCATTTCTTAAAGTAATGATGGCCACTCGTTTTTCTAGTTAGTTAGCTGATTGGTTCTTGCCATAATATGAATTTTAACAGTTGTCCAATAGGGCTGTCGGCTGTGTATTAACCTGACTTCTGCACAACACAACTGATGGTCCCAACCCCATTGATAAAGCAAGAAATTCCACTAATTAACCCTGATAAGGCACACCTGTGAAGTGGAAACCATTTCAGGTGACTACCTCTTGAAGCTCATGGAGAGAATGCCAAGAGTGTGCAAAGCAGTAATCAGAGCAAAGGGTGGCTATTTTGAAGAAACTAGAATATAAAACATGTTTTCAGTTATTTCACCTTTTTTTGTTAAGTACATAACTCCACATGTGTTCATTCATAGTTTTGATGCCTTCAGTGAGAATCTACAATGTAAGTAGTCATGAAAATAAAGAAAACGCATTGAATGAGAAGGTGTGTCCAAACTTTTGGCCTGTACTGTATTTTGAATGTGATGCTGAGTTAGCTGTAACTGGGCTAGCTTCAGTGGGTTTTTTTTTATTATTGTTGCTGTTGTTGTTGTTGTCATTTTTATTACTGGTTGTGTTATGGTGCACTGCAGTTTTGTGGTTTGTCCATGGAATGACAGATGACAGAATGATAAACACTACATGCAAAGTTATTTTGTGTGACACAGAGCCAGAAAAGTAAATGAAGATAATATGTACCTTAGCAGGGAAACATCCAGAACTAAAAGACTAAGCAGGAAAAAGGGCAGAGCTGTTCACACACTTAGCTACTTGTTTTGTAATACTTTCTGATAAAACACACAAAAGAAATCGGAATATGCCACTGTGGTGTGAATGTGTTTCCCTTCAAAATGAAAGTATCTGCTCAAAATATGTGTGATTTTACAGGAATTTACAACTCCCTGTTTATAATTTAGCAAAACAACATACACAGTGGGCGGCACGGTGGTGTGGTGGTTAGCACTCTCGCCTCACAGCAAGAGGGTTGCCGGTTCAATCCTGGGTGTGGGAGCCCTTCTGTGTGGAGTTTGCATGTTCTCCCCGTGTCAGCGTGGGTTCTCTCCGGGCACTCCGGCTTCCTCCCACAGTCCAAAGACATGCAGATTGGGGACTAGGTTAATTGGTAACTCTAAATTGTCCATAGGTGTGAATGTGAGTGTGAATGGTTGTTTGTCTCTATGTGTCAGCCCTGCGATAGTCTGGCGACCTGTCCAGGGTGTACCCCGCCTCTCGCCCGATGTAGCTGGGATAGGCTCCAGCCCCCCCGCGACCCTCAAGAGGATGAAGCGGTTAGAAGATGAATGAATGAATGAACCTACACAGTCTGAAATTTTAAATAAAACACTGAACTCTTCCTTTAAGATAAGCAGAGCTCATAGTGCCAAGAAATGTAATATTAAATTGACTTTATCAACAGCATTTTTTCCCTTCTAATGATAGTTTTAAACCTTTGGTTCTTAAGTTTAGGATTCTTATTTCGCATTATTCTGCAAATTTAAATATTTTAATTGAGTTATCTTAGTGACCATGGTGTGTGTACAAGGAATAACACATTGGAAAATTCCTGATGATGTAAGTGCTATATTTAAATGATTTTTGTGTTTTGTGTTGAATGTGTGTGTGTGTGTGTGTGTGTGTGTGTGTGTGTGTGTGTGTGTGTGTGCTCGCACGCAGAGTGTGTGTCAGCACACTGCAATGAGAGCAGATTAGGCTGGAGTTGATCGTTTATTTGACTTTGCAGGGGTGTGGGTCAAATGTACTTCGACCCGAACAGTGATGTCGCTGTGTATTTGTGTGTGTGTGTGTGTGTGTGTGTGTGTGTGTGTGTGTGTGTGTGTGTGTGTGTGTGTGTGTGTGATAATTGCTGTGGGACACAGCCAACCAGAGAACACACATATCGATCAGAATGTTAGGTGAGAGTGTTTCCTTTCATCCAGCGGCCAGCTGCTCAAAGTGCCAGGACGGCCTTGTTTTGCACTTAGCTAATTGCCTCAGTGAGAAGCCAAGCTCTCACCAGCTTTACTACTGTCTGCTCTTTATTGATATTTTCTCAGTGTGTTTGGATAGAGAAAACATAGCTTTCTTTTAAAACCAATACCAAGAAACACACATTATGCAGTGTTATTCACCAGGAGAACAAGAATAATGTTTCAGGATAGATAGAAAAAAAAAAAACATTCATGTACACTTCACTGGAAAATATGGCAACGCGTTACTTTAAATCCACCTATATAAGCAGTACATGAACACTTCATTCAAGACATACTATAATGGAGTCAATACTGTAATATAAAGGGACTGTAATGTAGTTGAAGGCAAATATACATTTTTAATTAATGCTGGCCCAAAGCGTTGTTAGATGTTGATATTTGGTTGAATTTAGGTTGTGACATCAGGAGACCCAAAGTCAGTTTTAGGAAAACATCTGATGCCACCGTCACTTTGATGTAGAATACTGATGACATTGATATTTGGTTGGTTTTAAGTTGTGTTGTTATGTGATGAAAATTCAACATCTTCCAAACCTCTCATACCAACGTCATCTTGACACAGTCATAAGTGTAACGGCCAGAAACCCAGTTGGACTCAACACCACGACTCAGAGGCAGGGATAATGTTGGATAAAATCCAACACTCAGCAAAAATAGTCTGGTACACAGTAAGGTGACCATATTTTGATTTCCAAAAAAGAGGACACTCGGCCCGGCCACGAGATAGCCTACTTAAATAATACTCACAGTTTACTCAAATATGCCTTATAGTTTTAATTAGGGCTGTCAATGTTAACGCATTAACGCGTGCGATTAATCTGAAAACAATAACGCGTAAAAGAAAAATTAACGCATGATTAATTGCGTCACATGATCTAGGTAGAGCCTGTCTGTGTGGTCCGCGTCTGTGTCGCCACACCTGCAGCCTGGCAGTGACTAAGGATGGCAGAGGAGGAAGTGTCGGACATTGGCATTCTACAGAATCAATTTCTGTTTAAAAAAAACTCCAGGTGGGAATTTAGATAAAAGCAAAGTTGTCTGCAAATACTGCTGTGATGTTTTATCATACCACCGATCCACAACAAGCCTTAAATATCACCTCAAGGCCAAGCACATTTCTGGTGCGAGTGCTAGCAGTGGTGCTAGCACAGAGCTAGCTGGAAGTCAGGTCCGCCAACTTAAAATAACACAGTACAGCCAAGGTAAGCCTGTCAACAAAGCAACAACAAGTAGACTAACAAATGCAATCTCTAAACGGGTTGCTATGGACTGCAGGCCCATCAGCATTGTTGAAGATCGGGGGCTTCAGGAAATTATCCAGATTGCCTCAAAGCACCTTCGAGGGGCACTGTTGTCGCAAGAATTCATGAGCTCTATGACAATGAGAAGCTCATGAAAACGGAGCTGCTGGCTCAAGCTCCATGTATCGCATTGACTGGAGACCACTGGACATCAGTGAATAACCAAAACTACCTTGGTGTTACAGGACACCTTATTGATGATAAATGGCAGCTGCACTCATTCGCATTGGGAGTGGTGAAAACCGAAGAAAGACACTTTGCAGAAGTATGTGCAAGGCAGTTCATTCAAGTTTCTGATGAGTGGAAAATAATGGACAAGGTCACAACTATAGGAACAGATAGTGCTCGTAACATGATTGCTGCAGCAAGGAGCTCGCCCTTTGAGCATCTGCCCTGTATAGCACACATGATACAGAGAGTAATAGCAGTGTCTCTCAGTCACAGTGGGTTTGATGGTGCGTTAGCCAAGTGCCGCAAAATCATGGGACATTTCAAGCACAGCCCTGCAAACACAGCTGAGTTGAAAGCACAGCAAGCCTCTCATGGTCAAGGCGAAGAGCCACTCACCCAGGACGTACCCACTTGCTGGAATTCGACCCTGGGGATGATAACGCGAGTCCTCAAAAACGAGCCACTGAAGGCAACACTGGCACAGCAGAAGCACAACTTGGCCCTGCTAACAGCAGCTGAACATGACAGGCTGGCAAGACTGGAAACACTGCTAGAACCATGCAAGTAAGTTCATTTCCAGTTTTATTTTCTGTTGCCTAACAGGCGTACAAGTAATAGTCACTTTGGTATTGTATTGTAGAAATAATTTTAGGCCTGCTTTTTTAATGGATGTGAAAAAGTGGGAGGGCGGCACGGTGGTGTGGTGGTTAGCACTCTCGCCTCACAGCAAGAGGGTTGCCGGTTCGATCCCGGGCGTGGGAGCCCTTCTGTGCGGAGTTTGCATGTTCTCCCCGTGTCAGCGTGGGTTCTCTCCGGGCACTCCGGCTTCCTCCCACAGTCCAAAGACATGCAGATTGGGGACTAGGTTAATTGGTAACTCTAAATTGTCCATAGGTGTGAATGTGAGCGTGAATGGTTGTTTGTCTCTATGTGTCAGCCCTGCGATAGTCTGGCGACCTGTCCAGGGTGTACCCTGCCTCTCGCCCAATGTAGCTGGGATAGGCTCCAGCCCCCCCGCGACCCTCAAGAGGATGAAGCGGTTAGAAGATGAATGAATGAATGAATGAAAAAGTGGGAATGAAAAGTGTAGTCATCTGTTGCGCTTGTGTGTGTGTGTGTGTGTGTGTGGTTTGTAGATATGTCACTAACCTCCTGGATGGTGACAAATATGTGTCCTGTTCTGCAGTGCTACCTGCGCTCTGTCAGATAATGACCCTGCCTATGTCTTACGCTTCAAGACTACATTCAGAGAATTTCAATTCAATTCAGTTCAGTTTTATTTATAAAGCCCAATATCACAAATCACAATTTGCCTCACAGGGCTTTACAGCATACAACATCCCTCTGTCCTTATGACCCTCACAGCGGATAAGGAAAAACTCCCCAAAAAAACCCTTTAACGGGGAAAAACAACCGGTAGAAATCTCAGGAAGAGCAACTGAGGAGGGATCCCTCTTCTAGGACGGATGGACGTGCAATAGATGTCGTACAGAACAGATCAGCATAGTAAATTAACAGCAATTCGTATGACACATTGAGACAGAAAGAGAGACAGAGAGAGAGAGAGAGAAAGAGAGAGAGAGATGCAGGACAGACGGTAATGACAGTAGCTTACAACAACATTAGAGAGAGAGAGAGAGAGAAGACCTCATCAAGCGGAAAGAGAACCTGAACATGTCATGGCTGAAGGTATGTCACACGAGTGAACTGATAAGGATGGAGCTGATAAGCTGTGTAGGGAGAAGCAATAATTTCAATGTAGGCTACCTGTACTTATTGCATATGGGAAATTAAACTTTCTTTCTTTCTTTCTGTCTTTCTTTCTTTCTTTCTGTAGGCAGCAACAGCTGTAGATCCCAGATTCAAGGACCTCAAATGCATGCCCAGAGCTGAGAGGGAGGAGGAATGGAGAATGCTGAGTGAGGTCTTGAACAGCAGAGAGCCCCCCAGAGCTGAAGTGGAACCAGAGCCACCAAAGAAGAAGATGGCCCTCCTACTGATGGCAACAGACTCTGAGTCTGATGATGAGACACTGTCAAACAAACCTCTGGACAGGTATAGAGCAGAGCCCAGTATCAACACAGAGGAATGTCCACTACAGTGGTGGTCCACACACACAGGTGCCCATGGTGAGCTAGCCCCTATTGCACAAAGGTACTTGGCTACACCAGCCTCTACAGTACCATGTGAGAGACTGTTTTCATTGGCAGGCCACATTGTTCACAAGAAGAGGTCATGTCTGTCATCTGAGAATGTGAACAAGCTAGTATGCCTGAGCAACTGGTTAAGAGAGAAGCAGTGGACTACTAAGGCTATGAAAAGAGACTGTTCATTTGTTTCTGTAACGTCAGGCACAATATGTTAATTGAAGGACTAACTGTTTATTGTTTGTATATTATGGATCCCGCTTACTGTGAAAAGGGACTGTTCAGTTTTCAGATAACGCCAGGCACAATTTTGTATTAATTTAAGGTCTACAGTAACTGTGAAACAGGACTACTCAGGTTTTAGTTTGTCTCTAACGCCTCTCTAAAGTAAAAAAAAAAAAAGAGATTTCTCAGACTAGTTTGTCATTTCTTTATTTGCAACACCACACATCTCCCCACCAAAATACAAAAATATTAGTATTTTAATCGTGATTAATCGTGATTAATCACAGAGTAGTACTGCGATTAATCAGTTCATTTTTTTTAATCGTTTGACAGCCCTAGTTTTAATATATTTAAAGTTTATATGTATGGATAGAAAATTCAGTTATATCACAAAATAATATCTCTCAAAGACAGAAATTCAGATAGGCCCCAATAGGGGACACATACACACACTAGAGTGTGGCTACCCGATCCGAGCCCGACGGGTCCCGACGTTAGGCCTACAAGACGGGTCGGGCTAAACGGGTACGACCAAAAATGTATAAATTGTATTCGGGTTCGGGTCGGATTTGGTCAGCTTACAGTGAAAATGTAGTGTAAAAATAAATAAAATCCTATTGTCTGTCCTGTTTATTGCTAGGGGACTGTTATTTACGTGACAACACCTGAACAGAACACACACACACACTGGCTGTTTGTTTCTACCTATCCCCTTGCTGGAAGCCTCAGACCTTCCGCCGCCCGCCTCCGCCTTGATTAAATGCTGAAAATAAAATAACAGAGGGAGACAAGTTTTCATATTTTATCTTATTTTGTTATATTTCTCCCTTTCCCCTCGCTGGAAGCCCAGTGTCAGAGACTGGACCGTCACTCGCCTCCAACCTTTCCTGCGGAGCGACGGCATCCCATTTCACCGCAACGCCAACAAAGCCACACTTTTTCAACTGTATTCAGCCTCTATCAATGCAGCAACAGACTCCATACCTCCCGCTCTTCCGGCTTCCTCACCCGTGCCACCAACTACCGGTGTCGTCAGGCATGACGTCACAGGGCCGTCGCTGCCTCAGCCACAGCCTGCATCATCAGCCCCCTCTGGTGGGGGCCAGGTTGTATGTCCCTCTGTGCCTGCTCCCTCTGATCCTGAATTCTCTCAGATGATTTCAGCTTTCTTTTCATCCCTGTCTTTGCAGGCTTCACAAAATCCCTGTGCACATACATCCTTTCATCCCATCATCCCTTCCTCTACCCTTCCTTCAGCTGTTCCCAGCAACACGGCTTCTGCTCCTCTTTTTTCTGCAATAGCCAACGCAGCAGCAGGAGAGCCTCAGTCAGCAACTCAAGGGGTCCCACCACAGGCTAACCAACTCATTGATCTCCAGCCTCCTCCTTCACTTCCAACTGGTCTATCCTTTCCCCCTCCCCTCCCCATCCCCACCCCATCCCTTCCCCAGCACCCAAATGTATTTTCTCATTGTACTGGCAATTTCACCCTCGCCACAGCAACACCACCTGTCCCGCCAGCTTCATCTGTTTATCGCCCTTCTCCCATCTCTCCTGCACTACGGCAACAGATTCTCACTGGTAATTACGCAGATTTAGCCCAGCTTCTTAAGCCATCAGTCATCGACACTAATCAGCTCAGGGAAGTGCAGACAAACTTCGGCTCCATGCAACTCCGCCACTCACTACCCTCACAGTCTAAAGACCTAACCCCCACAGAATTTGCCTTCGCTTTTTCTCTCTACTGTGATGTCATCTGTTCTGCATTTCCCTCACGGAGAGCAGAGCTGGATGATTGTCTATCTATCGTGCTCGACATGGCCCTACGTTTTGGAGGGACAGGGTTTTACAGTTACTATGCGCACTTCGCTAACCAAGCAACTGGCCGGATACAGCAATTTAACCAGGGAACGTACTGGGGCACCCTTGACTCTGAACTCTACTGCCGCATATTTGCAGCTCGCACGTCCCTCTCCTGCGAGCTACTATGTGGAGCCCCTTCTCACCCTGCCACAGCATGCACTGTCAGTGCTCCACTACCTCGCTCACGTCCATCTTCCTCACGCAGCACCACAGTCTTTAACCGCCTGTCACCTGCCGCACCCCCACCTCCCATAATTCCTAGGCCCACTAACATATGTCCTTCGGTTAATGTCCCCATACCAAAGGGGGTTGACAGATGGGGAAGCCCGATCCTCTACCAGGGTGACAGGATGGTGTGCAACAATTTCAACCACCTGGGCTGCGCTCTTTCCTCCTGTATGTCTGCTCCTTCTGCAACAGTGCGCATGCCAGGAGTACCTGCCCCCACAATCCAACCACAGCTGCAGACCAACTTTTACAGCACCTCAGCACCCCCATTCAGGTAAATGTCCCTGCCACCACTCTACAAAATACGCAACCATCAATACGCAACCATCGACCATGCCATCACCCTCATTCGGCTAGCAGGACGTGGAGCTTGGCTTTCTAAAGGAGACATCACCAGCGCATCCAAAGTTTTGCCCATTCATCCTGACTTCTGGATTTTTTTTGGCATTTGCTGGAAGGGGGCATATTATTTTTCTGTGCGCCTTACCTTTAGCTGCAAAAGCAGTCCTAAGATCTTCGATTCTCTTTCAGAAGCCCTATGCTGGATCCTTACGAACAATCACAGGCTCCCTTACAGTCTCCATCTTCTCTATGATTTTCTCGTCATCACTCCACCATCCTCACCTCCTCGCCACGGGCTCAATATGCTCACTAACGCTTTCTCTGAACTTGGCGTCCCTCTTTCCGAGGAGAAAACATCAGAACCTGGCACTTCCATTGAGTTCCTAGGTATCACCCTGGACTCAATTTCCTTCCAAGCATCTCTGCCCTTGGAGAAAATACAGCGCATCTCTCTGCTTCTGTCAAACTACTTCCTAGCAGACAGATGCACCAAACGCCAGCTGTTAGCCCTCCTTGGCAATCTCAATTATGCCATCTACATAATCCTTCAAGCTAAATCCTTCTTGTCCATCCTTTTGTCTAAGGCTGCTGCCATTCCCTCTCTCCACAGTAGGGTCATTCTAGACGATACCTGCAAAATGGAAATGCATATGTGGCTACCAGAGTTGGGTATAATGTTTTACAAAGTAACGTGTTAGAGTACTTTGATTACTTTTTGCAGTAACGAGTAACCTAACGCGTTAGTTTGCTGTTAGAGTAATCAAATATTTAAATACATTTTCAAATAAGACATCAGTTACTTCCGTTAGTTTTAGAACGCTGGTCCTTCAGCTCTGAAACAGCAACGGCTGTCGTTTGGTTCTAATAACGGAGATAACGTTAAACCTATCAGTCTGAAAGAAGCCATGGAGCTTGTGGCTCGCTACGTGGTCGGAGAAATGCTGCCGTTGTCTACGGTGGAGTCTAAATAGGTGGAGTAGGACTCGCTGACAGACATATTTCAGACTCAGGACTTGCATTATGTCTGGTACACGCTACACGCTGGTACTCACCAATTATCCGTCTTTCACGGCGTGTGTGTTGTCATCGGGTTATTCTTGTCCTATTTTTATTACTTTCACTATTATTTGAGTCACTGTGTGTGTTCATGTGCGAGCTGACATGTTGTTGTAGTCACCTAAAAGCGTCAGCAGATGGCAGGAGCTACATTTGAAACGCCATACGTAAACTATCAAGCTACTGTATCTTCCACAGGAAGTTCTGACAACTGTTTCAGAATAAAAGCCTATTTAGAAAATGGAGGGATTCTCTCAGCCGAGGTTATGAGGGGCTTTTAATTTGAAACAAGTATTTAGTTTGAAATGATGGTGCGATATGTTAACTTGGAATAAAAAGTAAATCTGTAAACACACAGAGGGATTAATAAATAACGGACCATCTGTAATGTAGTTTGTTTCAAATGAAGCTGGGAGCCTCTGCAGTTGTGGTGAGTAAAAGCCCCGCCGCTATTTGTTAATGTTATTACTTTATGTCCGACCGTGAGGATGTACCATTGTTTGCTAGCTTGATGCTAATGACAGTAACGTTAACTCAGCGAGTTGACAAAGTGCCTCTGCTGTTTCACACCATCATTTCCCCTTTTACTCTGTGTGGTAACATCCCTAGAGGAAATATTAAAAATGCTGGGGTGTTGTTGTCATACAGTTGTCTACGGCAGCAGATCGTTGTGTGTTTCTACTGGTCAAAGTGACGGCTGTGATGGGAGAATTGGATCTCAGTGAAGGGCAAGTGGTCTATAACTTTAATTTTGGAGACAAAAAAATGTAGGCTTAGCGCCCTGTGGTCCATTGCCCAATACGAAATGTAGAATACTCAAAAGTACTTTAAAAGTGCTTGAGTTACTTTTCTCCGGGAGTAACGTTCTTTGATTACTTTTAAAGTAACCCTTATCCAACACTGGTTGCTACATTTCCTATCTTCTTGGAATGGCATTTCCTTCTTCTACAACATCCTCATCACCCAGCCTAAGGACATTCAACTTTTCACAGACGCAGCTCCCAATTGTGTTATTCATAAACCATAATAATTGTTGAAGGTATTTAATTTTGTCCTAAAATAGTAAGTTATTTGATCTCAGTTCTTAGCTTTATGAACAGAGTAAAAAGGCACTGCAACAGATTCAACATACATTCCTCAGGTGCAACTGAGCATATTCACATGGTTTGCACCACATATAACATAGAACAGTGATATCATTATGTGATAGAAGCCTTAGCTTTCTGCTACAAAAAGAATAAATTTTCTCGCTATTATGGATTTTATTTTAAATTGATTTATACAGGATTATTCAAACAACTACCTCCACAGCCATTACAGGAAAATTAAGACCTTATGGCAAAATACTGCATCTGTACCTCAGCTAAGGTACGGTGAGGTAACATAATGTAATGACATCATGTCAGGAAAGACAGAAGCCCTAGTACTTTGCTGCAAAAAGAATGAAGGCTTTAGCTATTATGATTAACCCTGTTAATGTTAAATCACAAAATCTGTTGTTGACTGTGCCAGCTGGCAGGACTGTGGCTGAACCGCTTCCAGTGTTCGTTCATTCATTCAGTCGCATGTTCAGTGTGTGTGTGTGTGTGTGTGTGTGTGTGTGTTAAGTAAGTCAGAGAGGTGGAGTATCAATTAAAAAAAAGTTTCCACTAATTATTTTGGTGTTTATTTCTTTTATTCTTAAGGGTTTTTTTTATTAAAATGCGTAATATAGCCAACAATATTATAGACCAAAAGTTAATCTAATTTATTATTGTAGAATGTATTTAGCAAATCATCACTTTAAACTGGAGACAGTGCAGCAGCAGCAGCAAAAAAAAAAGGCATTATAAAAAGCCGACAAATAGTGTTAATTAATTGACATGAGACACTGGAGAGGTTGTCAGTCCTATTCTATAGTCTGTAACATTGTTTTTTATTTTATCAGAACTTCTCGGAAATTATTCAAAAATGCATTCATTGTGTGCTTCTGAGCACACGGGCAGCATAAACAGTGAAGTTACATATGACGGTCTGGCAGATCGTTGTGGTGCTTGGAGGCAGTTGGCAGTGACAGTTTTTTCATCAGCCATTTTTCTTCCTACCAATAACCTATGGTTGAGGCAGCTCCAGCTCCAACTCTGCTCACATGTTCTGACTCAGGCATCAGAGCCTTTGAGCTACAGCGATAGATGCATTGGCGCTGTCCATGGTGCTTTACACGAGGACCGCCAGGATTAGGGCGCCCCTCCAAGCACCACAGTCCTGCCGGCTGGCGCGGTCACTGTTGAGATTACATTCGTTTTTTATTATTAACAAAATGTTTTTTTATTGACAGTATGAATGGTTTCGTTTTCAAATAAATATTTGAAAAGGAAAATGTATGCTTTGGTGTACCTTTACAGAGTTTTGCAATATGTCCTGTATGTATCAAAATGTATAAATTCGGTCGGAGGTATAAATGCCCAGAAGTCTAGTGTGTTTCATTTTTGTAACTTAAAGGCTTCAGAAAACATACAAGACACATTTTTAGTAAAAGTCATAGGAAGGGAAGCTTGTAGGTTTTATCTAAACAGAGTTATTTGCATTATAAAAACTGTTGTGGCGGCTCTAGGACAAGTGCACTTATATTGATCACTTCCATAAAATAAAACGAGAAATTGGAGAAGATTGAAAAAATTGTTAAAAAATTGTTAAAATTAAATGCACAGATGCATTGTGTCTGTGTGTTTTTACATCTATTGTTGCTTTTAATTTGCAGCTATACTTTTAATGAAGCTGACCTGTCATGACAGTCAAGCACCCCCCCGGGATTCCGGGATTACAGCAGCCAATCAGCGATGAGTTGCAAGCGACAGGACCCAGTGAAATACCGCTCCAGGTGAGATTTCTCATCTCAAGCGACGAGCGAAAAATCGCTCTGTCACTCTGTCGCTGTCGCTCGGAGCCCAAGCGATTTTTCTCCCGGGCGAATATACGCTATATATCGCCCGTTTGCATTGATTTTGTATGTAAACTCGTCGCTAGCGAAAAAAAAAAAACAGGTCCGGTGTGAACACACCTTATGAGCCTTCATCAAGAACTCAACGGAGCTGTGGAAAATGACTCTGGAGGCCAACTTAAAGTTAACTGCACAAATTACCATCAAATTCGGCATATACCAAGGTGCAAGGAAGCAAGATGCACTGCTACTCTTTTGCATAGGCCTAAACCCCCTAAGCCTACTCATCACAGAGTGGCTACGGATACCAGCTCCAAAGTGGAGCTACCATCAGTAACCCCCTCTACATAGATAACATCAAGCTGTATGCCAGGAGCGAGCAAGACGTTAACTCACTGATCCACCTCACCAGGATCTACAGCAATGACATCAAGGCAGCTGTGGCTCAGAGGTAGAGCAGTTCGTCCACCAATCGAAAGATCAGCGGTCCAATCCCTGGCTCCTCCAGTCTGCATGTCGAAGTATCCTTGAGCAAGATGCTTGCTCCCGATGGCTGTCCAGGTGTGCAAGTGTGTTAAAAACTGAGTAGCAGGTATGGTAGCCTCAGCCACCAGTGTATGAATGTATGGGTGAATGTGACCTGTAGAGTAAAAAGTGCTTTGAGTGGTCAGATGACTAGAAAGGTGTTATACAAATGCAGGTCCATTTACCATTACTAGATAAGTGTGGTCCGATGATTTCCAAGAGAGGGAAGACAATCGGAACCGAGGGGGTTGTACTACCAGAAGGCAGCATTGCAGATGTTAAGGACAGCTACAAATACCTTTACACAGACAAATAGACATGTAAAGGACTATATGTGCTAGGTTACCTCCCTCACAGGCTTTTTTTTTTTTTACACAAAAACATTACAACTTAAATTTCTTAATGTTCACTTTATTTTAGCTTAAAAGAGGTTGTGGACATCAAAGTACTCATTCTGTATTTTGTATTAACACTTATTTTTCATATGTGACAGTTAAATGTAGTTTTGTCATACCACTTTTATTCATGTAATACACGTAAGTTCAGTAACCATTAAAGACAATGTAAAAACACTAAATAGAGCAGACAAGCCACAAATGTTACATGTCGATGTTTCAGCCAACAGTGGATCAAAATCAGTCGCCTGTTTTAGCAATTATATTGATAAAAATATTACAAACAATATTTGGGTTTGTGAACCATCAAATTTATGTTAATTTGCAGTATAGCCTCAGTTGCCAACTCCAGCTTAACCAAAAACACAACATCTGGCGAGAATAGTGTTATTTGTTGAGCCATGCTGAAATGTGACATTAATAGATGCACGATATATATAGATGCAGAGCAAGACGGCAGATGCAGATGTGCACGCATTGGTCTGGCAGGTGCTGCGTGTTGTTTGTGCTCTTTGTTTAAAACATCTAAGCCCATACATCATTGGTTCACAGTTTTACACGTTGTTGCACTGCTGTTGCTATCTGTGCAACATCGCTTTTACAAAGAAAAGACCTAAAAGCCAACACCTGTTGTACTCCAAGCTCCACATCAATGGATACGCAAAGGTGTCTTCCACATTGCGTGAAATACCATCTAACCTACGCTGTGGGCTCGCTCAAGTCACCATAATGTTACTACTTGCTGGTGATATAGAATGCGATTCTGCAGCAAAGCTGCAAAGCAAAGCAAAGCAAAGCTTTTGTGAGATGCCGTCACACAGCCCAGAGGTAAGGGAAATGCTAAGTATGTTATTTACAGAGATAGCACTGGCGATCTGAACCGGTCAGTGGCAAAAAAAAAGCACTTTTAATGCGCAAACTTATACGGGACGCATTTGCCCCCATTACCGTTTTAGCTCGTTTCGTGGCTCAACCTACGAGAATAACTAATCGATCTGAAACTAAAATAGATTTATTGTTCAAAAATAGACCAGAAAGAATTATTAAGACTTCTAATCTTGTGACTGGCCTGTCAGACAACAATATAATTCTTTTTGCCAGGAAGCTAAGAAAACAGCGCTTCTATTCCTCAGCCACACCCATATGTAAATATGAAACAGTCCAAACCACTGAACAGCCAAACCTTGGGGAAGCATTGAGAGAGCTTGAATGGGATAAAGTCCTCTCTAAAGGAGACCTAAAGAGTGACTATGACCAATTCACCTCAACATTTAAGGAAATCATAGGGCCCTACATTAGAAAACAGAGCCAAAAGAAGAAGCAGGGACACACTGCCCTGGCTTAATGAAGAATGTAGGAAACTTATGAAAGAAAGAGATCAATTGTTGAAACGTTCCTTAAAATCAAGTCTTATGACAGATCGACAAAAATTTACTTAAATGAGAAACAAAGTCAAAACCACTATAAGGCAAGCTAAAGCCAGCTTCTTCATCAATACTATTGAAGAGGCAAGCAGGAATGGGAAAAAAAAAAGTCTGGCAAAACAACAACAAGCTGATTGGCAGAAAACAGAATCACAACAATAAAGAATTAGAGCTGAAAATTAATCAAGAATTAGTCACAAATCCAAAAACATAGCTAAAGAATTAAACACTTTTTTTCTAGACTACGTTCATGAAGTAACTCAACTTTTTAATTCACCCAACTACCCTCCTTGCTCCATAAATTATGCACAGCCGGTTTTCCTTTTAGAACAAATAACTGAAAGAGAAGTAACAAATGTTATCTGTGCATTAAAAAATTCTAAGGGTATGGATATCTATGGCCTTGACACAAATTTTTTGTCCCTTGTACAACCAATCACATAATCTGTCCTTAAGACAATCCACTGTGCCATCAGTTTGGAAGATGGCCCTTGTCGCACTCATTTTTAAATCAGGGGAAAGATCAGATATGGCCAATTATCAGCCAATCTGTCGTTTCTAAAATAGCAGAAAAATGGATAGCTAAATTACTGATTCAACATCTCAACAAAGGCAATAACTCATTGCACCCCATGCAGTTTGGGTTTAGAGCCCATCACATGGTGCTGTGTTCTTGGACCTACAGTGTAAAGAGGGAATTCAATACTGTCAACCACCAAGTTCTTTTATCTAAATTAACACATTTTAATTTCTCGGAGCAAGCTCTCCACTGGATGAAATCATATTTGTCCAGTAGAAAGCAATGTGTTAGTGTAAGTGATTCTAAGTCCCCTCTACATGAATGTCCAGTAGGGCTCCCCCAAGGCTCCATACTTGTTCCAATTCTGTTTTCACTGTACATTAATGATTTACCAAATGCATGTTAAAATGATGACATTCAGATGTATGCAGATGATGCTGTAATCTATACACATGCCAAGAACTACCAGGAGATTGCATCTACACTTACATCTGCAATGGCTCACATGATGACTGGCTTACTAAATCAGGTCTGTATGTACGTTTACCAAACAGAACATGAAGGTGTCCCATTCTAGTGAGGACAGGAGCTTAATATTGTTCATGAATTCAAGTATCTTGGAGTGAGATATGAGTCTACTTTAACCATTAAAAATCATGTCAAAAGGGTGACAAATAAGGTCAAATTCAACTTACAGAATTTAAACAAGTTAGGCCATTTCTTTACACAAACACTGCTAAGTTGTTTCCACACACTATGATTTTCTCACATATTGAGTATTGTTTTCAACTGGTCATTGACTAGCATGACCATGCTTAAAAGTATTGAATCACTTTTTAAGAAAGCTTTAAAAATCTTTGATAAAAAAAAAAAGCGCTGTCATTTGACCACTGCAACATCTTACAGAAACATACATTTTTGAGCTTTGACAATTTAAAACTTTTCAAGTATGCTTGTCTTGTATATCAAGTGTTACATAATCTTGCCCTTCCTCCGCTGAAAGATTTTTTCCAAAGACTTGAAAGCGGAGGAAGCACACAGGCATCTGTGAAGGGGGAATGTTTAGATGTACTACTTTTGACAAATACACTGTCAGTGAAAGGAAATAAATTCTGGAATAGCTTGCCTCACAATAAAAGAGCGGCCCACATACAGCGACTTTAAAACTCACTTAAAACAGTGGCTCTTAGAAATCCAGAGCTGTTCACACTTTTAAAGCTACTCTTACCTTTCTTGCATTTCACACAGCACTTAGAAAAAATTTGAACATCCACAACTCCCGCCTCCCTCCAAAGTTCCATCCCCCTCCTCCTGCAACTCCACTTCCCTCCAAAGGCCTACTCCCCCCTCCTCCATTATGTCCTCATTACGTCTATGATGCACTTAGTCATTGGCAAGGTAACGTTAGATACACGGAAGAGGAGTGCGAGTGTAATGTTACAACCAAGACAGTCAAACGCAACCCCGGAGTTTTAAAACTCAACCGGAGTCAGTGATGACTGATGAGTTTTAGAATATAACGGAAATGCTAATGTTATATAGTACTGGTAACTGGCAACAAACAAGGAAGATAATACAGAGGCTCAGGAAATGTTAGGCTATAATGTTATATATGACAACACAGCATCCAGTTGCTTACGGTAAGCCTACTGTCGCCTATGTTACATTAGAGGCAAACTAAAAATACCTGTCCAGCAGAAACTCTGCGACCATCTCGTCCCTTTTTAGCTAAGGATGAAGCTGCATCAGTTAGGTGAGCGGTTACGTCAGTCGGAGGCCTCCACGTGGGGAAGACAGACAGGATGCTCAGCCAATCATTGCATTTGAATGCAATGATTGGTCAGTGGAATTCACTTACATTTTAGTGTGCCATCAGCTTATTAATAGCATTTTAACCTAAACAAAGAAAAGCGTAAAATTTCCAGAAAGTATCGTTTTAACTGCCTCATATTTCATTTTTAACCACATACTTAGTGTACATTGAACTTAGATAAATGAGGAAGAATAATGTCCTTCTCATCATCCTGTGTCTTTTTCCCCCTTATTATTATTTTTCTCTCCTGTCTGTTGTCTTTGTCACCATTATGTGTGTTTTTTATATCCTTCTCCTTTGTCTTTTGATTTTTATCATGATTTTGACTGAGTATTAGGGTGCTGTATGGGTGCAAGTTTTTTGTCTCTGTGTTACCTGCCTAGGGACTACAGATGAAAAGTAGCCATTGTGCTTATTCTGGCATATTTAGAAGGTGTATTCCCCACACTGATGTTCATAAATATACATTGTCCCTATCAAATAAAACAATTAAATAAATAGAAAAAAATAAAATATTTTCATTGGGCTGCATGGATGGAACAACACTTACAGAGTCACACTACAGTGGACTTACCATACCCCTCAACTTTTTCCAGTGGTTGCAGCTTTTTCAGGGATTACCTGAAAATCATTTACTCCACCTCAACGGAGAGAAGATGTACTCACATCGACTTCTCCACACCTTCGTTCCACTCCTTCCTCAGAGGCAACAGGAGGGCCTCAGTGAGCCAAAAGCCAGCATGGTGGCATTTATCTTTGCTGTGCTCACTTCCTCTCAGCAGCTTACCGTCTTCCATCCTGTCTGCCTGATGGATCTCACAGGTTCCAAAAGCTGGCATCTGCTTCAAAGCTGAATCTGTTCCGTGCCCGCCCTGTGAGCTGACAACCTTTCTCGCTCTGGGTTTTGTTTAATCACAAATCACTGTCAAACTGCCTTTTTCAGTTGTAATGTTGTGGTTCCTATCAGCCCTACCTTTCTTTATTCACTAGAAAAGAATTAATTACTTCTTTGTGTCTGGGAAGTTTTGCAGTGGACACATAGCCAAACCCTTCAGGTGAATTTCTACCTTTATTTTTTTTATTTATTGTAGACTTTAATTATGGACTGGATTAGAGACATGATGCCCCACTGAAGCAATTTTCATTAGCATTCCTCTGACAGTGCACTAGACACTCGAGTGTTGTCAATCTGCTTCAAAAGAGAAACACCTATGTCAATACACACACGCTTACACTCCCCTGAGACGCAGTATGTGTTTGCTGCACATAGTTGCATTGTGTAGAAATGCTATCAGCCTGCAGCCTTTAATAATGATTTCTGCTGGCTGACCTGCTGCACAGTGGGAGCTTTCAGCAGCTGGTAACTTCAGACAGTGAGGCAGAGTGAATGTCAGAGACAACACAGTGGCAGACAGACAAGCTGTCTGGAGCCTGTGGTTATTGGCCTCATTGATTGAGACAGATGCTTTGCTGAGCTGAGGGACACTGGAAGCTGAAATCCACAGAAGACTCTACAGCTTGAAAGGTGGCTCACTTCTGTCTGATCATCAGTTCTGGTCTGGGGTGTCCAATGTTGTCACCTTGCCGGTGTGACTTTGCCCTGAACAGCTGGCATTGATTGAACGTGGGACGACAACGTGATGACTGATGAGCTGAGTTCTCTGTTATTCTGGACTAGCCACACAAATTCCAAAGAGGTGTGAGAAGACTGTGTCCCAACATCAACATATTTTTTGATAAACTTGGATGTACTCTGTTTCACACATATTTTGGACTGACCAACTAGAAGAAAAACAATAAAATTAATGAATAAAATATTTGAAAAGTGCAGGCAGGGAGAGAAGAAGAGGGAGCCGCCGGACTCTGCGCCAGGCTCTTTGTCCCTCCTCCTGGCCGGAGCAGGGAGCTTATTCCAATGTTGTCTGATGCCGGAAGTCACTGACCAAGCACCAGTACTTCACAATTTTGGAGTGAGACCAGGTTGTCCTTGTTTACTGCCATCAGTGCATAAGTCACATGATTGGAGCCTTCCAAAATACATGGGTTATGCAGGCTCATGATTATATGGGATATGTGCAAATTTGGGTGCATTACTTTTGGTAGGAAAACATACACAGCTGTAAGACCTAATATATATTTAGATTGCTTCTCCCCAATTTCTCTTCAAGAATTGACCGCAGTGATTTCTTCATCTAAATCATCAACGTGTCTCTTAGACCCCATCCCAACTAGGCTACTTAAGGAGGTCTTTCCATTAGTTAACACTCATATATTAGATATGATCAATATATCCTTATTAACAGGCTATGTACCACAGTCTTTTTAAGGTAGCTGTAATTAAACCTCGACTAAAAAAGCCCACCCTGGATCCAGAGGTGTTAGCCAACTATAGACCAATATCTAATCTTCCCTTTATGTCAAAGATCCTTGAGAAAGTAGTCGCAGACCAGCTGTGTGATTTTCTCCATGATAATAATTTATTTGAGGAATTTCAGTCAGGATTTAGAGTGCATCATAGCACTGAGACAGCACTAGTCAAAATTACAAATGACCTTCTGATTGCTTCAGACAAAGGACTTGTCTCTGTACTTGTTTTATTAGATCTTAGTGCGGCGTTTGACACTATTGACCATCAAATTCTACTGCAGAGACTGGATCACTTAATTGGCCTACAAGGTTCTGCACTAAGCTGGTTTAAATCTTATTTATTTATCGTTATCGTGATCTTTTTCAGTTTGTTCATGTTCATAATGAATCATCCTTACATACTAAAGTTTGTTTTGGAGTTCTGCAAGGTTCTGTGCTCGGACCATCCTATTTACTCTTTATATGCTTCCTTTAGGTAACATCATTAGAAATCACTCTGTAAATTTCCATTGTTATGCAGACAATACACAGTTGTATTTATCGATGAAGCCAGAAGAAAGTAATCAATTAACTAAACTCCATAATTGCCTTAAAGACATAAAAACCCGGATGAGCTCCAATTTCCTGATGTTAAATTCAGACAAAACTGAACTTATTGTTCTTGGCCCCAAACAACTTAGAGACTCTTTATCTGATGACATAGTTTCTCTAGATGGCATTGCTCTGGCCTCTAGCACTACCGTAAGAAACCTCGGAGTAACATTTGATCAAGATTTGTCTTTTAATTCTCATTTAAAACAAACCTCACGGACTGCATTTTTTCATCTGCGTAATATTGCGAAAATTAGGCCTATCCTGACCCGAAAAGATGCAGAAAAATTGGTCCACGCTTTTGTTACCTCAAGGCTGGATTACTGTAACTCTGTATTATCAGGTAGCTCTAGTAAGTCCTTAAAAACTCTCCAGCTAATTCAGAATGCAGCAGCACATGTACTAACAGGAACTAAGAAACAAGATCATATTTCTCCTGTTTTAGCTTCTCTGCACTGGCTCCCTGTAAAATCCAGAACTGAATTTAAAATCCTACTGTTAACTTATAAAGCTCTAAATGGTCAAGCTCCGTCATATCTTAGAGAGCTCATAGTGCCATATTATTCCACCAGAACACTGCGTTCTGAGAATGCAGGGTTACTCATGGTCCCTAAAGTCTCCAAAAGTAGATCAGGAGCCAGAGCCTTTAGCTATCAGGCTCCTCTCCTGTGGAATCATCTTCCTGTTACGGTCCGGGAGGCAGACACCGTCTCCTGTTCTGTACGACATCTATTGCACGTCTGTCCGTCCTGGAAGAGGGATCCCTCCTCAGTTGCTCTTCCTGAGGTTTCTACTGTTTTTTTCCCCATTAAAGTGTTTTTTGGGGAGTTTTTCCTTATCCGCTGTGAGGGTCCAAAGGACAGAGGGATGTTGTATGCAGTAAAGCCCTGTGAGGCAAATTGTGATTTGTGATATTGGGCTTTATAAATAAAATTGATTGATTGATTGATTGATTGATTGATACAAAGAGTGTATAAGATTAGTTTGAAAACAGACAGGAGAGGATAATAGCCTACTGCTGCACTCAGCAGTATGAGAGTGAGGACCTGTGAGTGGAAAACTGGAAGTAGCATGTACAACCTTGCTGCAGATTCAATATATATTGATTAAAAAATTATGTTTGACATTTGGGTGGGGGGGGGGGGGGGGCGTATGACAAGACTAACAAGACTAACAAGAAAGTGGGATTCCTCCCTGTAAGGATAGAGTAAGAGTATACTGAGCCTCTACAGTAGGTTGGATCCCTCCTCACCTTTAGTGGAATCTAAATGGCTGCAATCACGCTTATCTAAACATCATGTATCCTTAGCCAGTGGCACGCAGTGACGAGTTACCTTTTACTCTCCCCATCTCTTCCCAGGAGCCTTTGCATATCCTCATCAGCCAATCAGCTGGCCTTGCCAAGAGCTCCACGGCTCTGCTCCACTTCCCTCTCTTCCATTCCGGGGGCAAGACACTATTACCTTTCATTTTTCACCTCACTCAGGCATGATGGGAAAAAAGTATAAAAGGTTTGCCAGCTTCAGAGAGGAAGAGATGAAGAGGAAGAGATGTCAGCTGCAAAGGACCATGGGAGTGGCTCTTTTTATGGGCAATTTTTAAAGTGACATTTTATATGCGGACGCACCTCATATACTCTCTGTTGAGCAGTGCCTTTTAAAAAGACATCAGGGAGCCAAAGTGTTAAAGCATGAGCTGATGAAACGGAATTCATCATTGTGGCCTCAGAGGTCTGGTAATAAAATGTTAACGGTTCTGCGATCCCTTGAGAGCAGTCAAGCTGTAGATTACATTTTTGTGAGTGGATGGTAACCTTATTACAGAGATACAGGTCTTTGAAGAGAAACATCTCTTTATGTACACTGTCAGTGTTTAGTTATCTGACATGTTCTACAAAGCAGTACACGGTGAATTGTTCAGTGATAATAGGTGCAGATTTTTATGGCAGTAATAAGACAGTTTAATGCCAGGTTCACATTAGATGCTGAAGCACTATGGAGCTCCTCAGTTTTCCGTGGAGCACTGCCTGCTTCCTTTCTGCGCTAATGTTAACAAATTAATCTGTTCACACTGGAAGAAGCATGAAGCTCCCTGGATGGTTCAAGCTCTGCAGCAATAGTTTCAGTGGTCTATTTTCTGTGCAAGCCGTGAGCAAATTTGTCGAGAAAACCAGATTTATACACACACACACACACACACACACACATACATACATACATACATACATACATATATATATATATATATATATACAAAAATAATAATAAATACTACACATTACTAATAGATAATGTACTCTGTTGAATGACTTTATAACATACAGACCTCATTTTGGCGCTGTTACTACCTCAGATGCTGGGGACTCAGGTATTTGTTGAAAGGAAATAATAAGTTTACTTTTCTAAGTGTGAGTGTGCTGAATATTCTCTTCCTCAGATGTCTCTGGATGTGTCTTTGCTGCCTGTCACTCCTTTCCTGTGGTATCTGCAAGTGTAATGGCGGTTTGACATTTCTTCGACTTTGAAGCATAATTCATTTACAGTTACAGGAACTCATTGTTCATAAATTCACTTCTCCACTCTTCCTCGCCGCTGAAAACTCTTGCTGGGCATTGCATCACTGTGAGAAAATCTAATTTACACATGAAGGAAAATGTCAGTTACAATTATATTCACATCACTTTGCGATGAGATCCCCAACTCATTAAATGCTCCTCCGGCTAGAAATAGCTTGTTGATTCATCGACTGCATCTCCTAATGAAACAGAGGCCGTACCATGATTCCCTTGTACCTCCACCCTCCAGAACCTGCAGTGATTATCTCAGGTGCGTGTGTAGGTGAAAAGTGACATGGATACATCCAACTTGACACAAAGCTATTTTTTTCCAGCTGGTTCATATGGTGTAAGGTGACTCCAAGGTTCCTCTGTGGCTTTTTATTCCCCAGACCACCTGTGTAATCAGGCTGCCACTTCTGATTAGCAAACACACCAATCACAGAGCCCAGGGGTCAGGCAGATAGAGCCCTGCAGAGCTAAACCATCCAATCAGGATATGTGGGCTCTAACACAGACAGGTGACGTAAATCCCACAATTAGATTTAAGACCCATTTACAATTAAGTTCTTTAAAGTTTCTGCTAAATCTGAGAACGCTGCTGTTGCATTGGTTCCTGGATCTTTAGCTCTTCCACTGAGTTCACAGTGTGAGTGGAGCGGCTGATGGATTGCTCTATTCTGACACATGGTGGGTGGTGTGAGAGGCTCTGATTGCATCTATACGGTTGTGTGCAGTTAGAAAGTTTTAAACAGGCATATAGATTTTTCACAGCTTTACTACTTATACGTATGTTCCCAAGAGTTCATGGTGATAGTCTGTCTTTCTGAAATACCTTTTCATTGTCTCTGCAGTCCTTCTCAGTACTATCCCTTTTTCTTACTAATAGACTAAATTCTCTCTATTCACTTTACATCATATTGGACATGTGGGTGAAGTTAAGCAGAGTTCTGTATTTTGTCACTAACAAGATAAAATACATGCTCTCTAGTTTAAAGAGCTACTCTCTTTTTGAAAGTGTGTTGGGGTTGTTACTCAAAAAAGTAATGTATTACACACTACTTGTCATCTAAAAAAGAGTAATGCACTACTTAAAGGAACAGTGTGTAGGATTTAGTGGCATCTAGCAGTAAGAACTGCAGATTGAAATTGGCTGAAACTTCTCCCACGTGCTAAGTGTAAACTCCTGGTTAGAATTCCTTAAGTGTTTATTGTTCAGGAGGTTTTTACTGGGAGCCGAGTTATCTGCAGAGGTCTCTTCCTCTCCAAAACAACTCAGTGATGGGGATGCACGATTATATCAGCACATCATCGGTAACAGCCAATATCGGCTTTAAAAGAATCAGAATTGTCATCAGAATCAGAATTTATCAGAATTGCTCAACAGACTTTTTCTTATTTTGCACAATGAATGAATATTACATACACTGAAAAGCCTTCTATTTCATGTCTCCACCTGCTAGTGGGCCATCACAATAAGAGTATGCATTAATAGTATGATGTTAATTCCACTACAGAAGAGACTTGATGATCACTAAAATTAGGTGAGGAAAAAGTGGATATATTGATATTGGTATCGGTTATCAGCCAAATAACTTGTTAAATATCAGATATTGGCAAAACATCCAATGTCCTGCATCCCTACTCAGTGATTTAAAACAATGTGAAAATGCAGAAATGCTAATGGCCCTATCTAGAGTGGGTGTTTGGTTATATTCTACAATATTGTAAAAAAAAAAAAAAAAAAAAGAAATCTCCCCTTTATTTTAGTTATTTTCTAAGGGTAGACTTTTTACACATACACCCATTAACAAAATGGTTTCAAGTTTTAAATATAGTAATACTAGCGATACTGTGAAACCCTGATACTTTCTGATATTGTTATCTTACCATGACAGTCTCGTACTGTTGCAACCCTACTGCCAGTATATCCCCCTAAATCCTACACACTGGGCCTTTACTTACTCCCTGTACAAAGATAATTGAGACACTTTCTCCACTTGGTGAATGCCCGACTGAGGTTTACATGTGTTTGGGCTCAAGCCCTATCACTATCCCATTTAGCCTTCTTCTGTTCTTCTGTTCTTTTTCTTTTAGATGGTACTCCTTCTTTATCCGCCATGACATCAAAAGTACAACCAAGTCCTTATAGATACATCTGGTAAAACTGTTATGTGTTCTGCAATGCCTGTTGCGTACCACTTACTTGAGGAACACTCTCTGTAAACATGGCTCCTTCTTCTTCTGTGGTTTAATGGCTGCAGGCCGCTGAGGGCGTGCAGACTTACTTCCGCCTCTGGGTGCTGTATTCTGGTTTGCTGACTTCCGCTGTGTCTGACCCACGCGAGGCTACGCTAAATAGCCATATAGAGAAAGGCTTTTTTGTCGCTGTTGGGTTCAAATAAATATGCGGATCTTCAAGGGGGGGTGATACGAACTAGGGACAGTTTTATAAATGGTAAAAAGTTCCGCACAGCTGCTTTAAGCCCTAAGTATGCCCACATATCAACTCAAAACAAGTATCAGGATAATCATGACAGCACTGCCATAAGCTATAACTGTCTCAAAATTAAATCATATCATGTATAAAAAACATTGGCCTTCCTAACACTGCATAGTACAAATACTAATTGTCTCAAAATAATACGTATATTGGCGTAAATACAATTAAATAAGAGACCATTTACTGCTATTCGATGTCTCATACAGTACAGAGCAGCCTGAGACTCGTTATAGATATTGGTGCGTAAATCTGTGCAAAAAAAAAGATAATCTGGGCAAATAATAACCTGGAAAAATGGATTACAAATGCAGAGAGAGAGAAAAGGAGAGAAAGAAAGTAGTAGAGAGGAGGTCAGTGTATCATAGGAAGTCCCCCAGTAGGCAAGGCCTATATCAGCCTAACCAGGGGCTGTTCCAAGGCAAACCTGAGGCAGCCCTAACAATCAGCTTTATCAAAGATTAAGTTTTAGTTTTAAGTCTACTTTTAAACATTTAGATGGTGTCTGCCTCCAGCCTGAAACTGGAAGATGGTTCCACTGAAGAGGAGCCAGGTTCTGGCTCCCATTCTACTTTTGGAGACTCCAGGAACCACAAGTAACCCTGCATTCTTGGAGTGCAGTGTTCTGGATATTAGCTCTATCTTAGATATGACAGAGCCTGTCCATTTAGAGCTGTATAAGTGAGGAGAAGGATTCAACTAGGAGCCAGTGCAGAGAAGCTATAACAGTAGTTTTTTTTTTTAGTTTGTTCTTAATTTCCATCAGTACATGTGCTGCAGCACTATGGATCAGCTGGAGAGTCTTTAGAGACTTGTCGAAGCAACTTCATTATAAGGAACTTCAGTAAACTAGCCTACAAGTAACAAATGCGTAGACTAGTTTTTCGGCACCTTTTTTTACAGGAATTGCCTAATTTTGGCAATATTATGCTGGTGCAAGAAGTCAGTCTTTGACATTTGTTTGATATGAGAGTTAATGAACATATCTTGATCAAATATTACTCCAGGATTCACTCCTGGTTCTTTTTGTGCTGGGAGGATACCTACTCTGAAAAAAGAGCTAAGACCATTCCTGAAAATGGCATTCTAAGAACTATAATCGTTTCTTGTTCTTAGGGCACGACAAAAAAGAAGGCTCTTTGAGCTATGAAGAAGTTTTTCTGGTTTGAAAACACATATTTTATACTATGTCCATGTCAGAGTGACCCACAATCTACTTTATGATATTCTGAAGCTATAAGAATTAGCAGCTCCATCACGGAAAAAGCACGTCTTAAGTTAATTTCAAAAGAAACATGATTGAATGAAGCCTGCCACTGTGGTGCGGACTGTATCCCTCTATACCCTTTTGATGCCTAACTATCATGACATTGTGCTATTCAGTGTTTGGTTTAAACCACTTTGAGAGCATCAGTGTTCCCCTGATCACTCAGTGTCCTGTTGATGGTGTTGCTCACAGCATAAGTGTGTGGTTAATGCTCCTAAAGCTGCACATCACACAATGTCCCACTTGTCTCTGGCCAATATCCAACTTTGTACAGAAGTTAAAATAAAGTGGAAACTTTTATTTGATCCCAGCTTGGGCATGATGGAGGCTCTGCGTGCTTAGAGGCCAAGATAGCAATCAGCTGCCTCTAAGAGGTCCTCGCTGGAATCCTCCATAATCTCTGAGGAAGACTTCTATCAACCATAAAATCTTAATAGCATATAAAAAAATCATCTGTGTGACCTTCAGGGACACTATCGCTTTAGATGGGATGTGCTGGTGTTTGTTCTGCCCACTTCTCCAGTAAGAAACAAACAAAATAAAAATGCTGCTGGAACAGTTCAGTGATGTTCATCAGCTAGTGCAACTGCAGTCATCAGCGATTCAGGGTTTTCTCATTCCATCACCTGTGTAAGACAAACAAAGCTAAAAATATTCTTATCAAGCTGGCCTTTATATAGCTCTGCACTAAAGGGCAGCACGCTTCTGAGAGGAGAAGTAGGCCAGCCTGGACAGTAACAAAGCTTTAATTGAAAAGATTTGTGTACATGCCATGCAGCCTAAAACAAGCCATGGATCTTAGCCTTTTGTTTCAACTGGGGTGTGTAGGAGTGGCAGGGAGTTCCCATGCACAGTATATAGAGGTGGCGCAAGGGCTTGCATATGTTACATTGTGGTGAAACAGGAAGCCACAGTCAATTATTAAAGGGAAATTTCGGTTTATTTCAACCCCCCCTCTCCTATCATCCTAAATTTGTTTCAAGTGACTAGTGACATAGAAATAATAGTTAGCATGTTAGCCGTTAGCCTAGATACAGCCATAACGTCAGACCTGTTAAAACGTAAGTGAACGGACATACTTCAAGTACAAAGTTAGTCCATTAAACAAGCTTTTTTCCCACAAAGACCGCCTCATATCGTTAGGATAAATGTCAGAGAACATATAGAAAACGACATGTAAACGTGTTGTCTTACCTTACCGGTGTGCTGCCATGTTTGTTGTTTACCATTTAGCTAAGGCCGCAACCGGTCCCATTCCTTGCAACAGAGGTATTCTTCCTCTGTGGGCACTGGGGCACAGCATTCACAGGTAACGTTACACCACTAATCTCCAGAGCTACGCAGCCTTCCAGCAGCCATTCCTCCTCTCTCGCCCTCTACCTGTTGTGCCTTTCTCTCTCTCCTCCTCCATTCTTCAGTTTCACAAAGCTCTTCGTCAGTGTATTCTGGCTCAAATAAATAAGGGCGGCCATCGACTCTCGATGTGGAAAGCCTATATACTAACATTCCACATTTAGGTGGTCTTCAGAGTTGTTGTCTTACCTTACGGTGTGTTTACCATTTACCTCTGCTTCCCAAAGCGTGGCCGAAATATCGCGAGAACAAGCAGTGATCTCATACCGTGCCTGAAATCTTGCGAGAACAAGCAGCAGCAGCTGCAAGGCAGAACCGGACAGTAGCCCAAAAAGTTCATTCATTTATTTTATGAAAGATTTATAGAATAATGGCTGACTTTTTGCCAGACTTCGACTTTGTGGAGGAGGAATTTGATTTTGATTTTTTTGTGTAATTGTGTAACATCCAGGCTTTGATCAAAAACACCAAAAACAAACAATTTTTGCCATTTAGTTCCTTTGCAAACACAGATTTCTGTTCGTATATGTCAAATTTTAGAGTATAATAATGTATAGGCCTATCTATCAAATGTATAGTTGTCATGTTTAGGCTGTTTAGCCTATCATATTTTTTCTTTTCCAAAAAGATCAGTATCAGTAAGAATGTAGGCTATTTTATTTTGTTTTATTCGTTTTGGGAATCCTTTTTTAATATGTACTGAATATGTGGCTGCTTATGCATAGATGACAAGTTTGAGGTTTGTTTAATAATTATTTTCAGACTCAGACAGATATTTGCTGTGCTGCACCGCAAATCCACACTGACTCAAACTTGCGTACATGAGCTGAGACCTGACGTGAGATTTGATCATAGTGTCCGCTCACGTCCAAAATAAATGCCGAGCCTTGCATGGAAATGGTCATGCGCACAGTTTTCTGCTATACATTCGTTTGATAAATGAGGGCTACTGAGAGTGATGATTGAGAGGGATTACTTCTGTATGAGTTTATAGATTGTTTTTTAGGGAAATCATCTATAGCACACCTTTAAGTAAAAGTAGCTTTAGTACATTGGTGTAAAATTCTTGCATTAAAAAGTACATAAGTACTTTTATAAGATCATTCCAGCTGCCATACCAGGGTTCCTACAGCTTAACGCAAGTTAAATTCAAGACTTTTCAAGACTTTTTAATGCCACTTGAAATAAAATTAAAGACCAACTTCACAATAAACACAAATGGAAAAACAAACCACCACATCAATTACATAGGTTTAGGGACAATTTTAATAAATAAAACATGACTTTTTGGTTGAGTGTAAAAGTTTCAAATTTTAAAAAACCTAACACTTTCCAGAGTTGAAGACATGGAAATCAATACATAAAAGGATATATACAGCATGAATCATCAGTAAAAAGGCACAACTGGCAGAGAACTATTAATTAGTCTTCATGAAGTAACAGTAACAGTAAAACTGTTGGCGTTTTCTCTTTTTCGCAGCTATGGCATGGATCTGCAGGCTTTTGTCAGTTTCTCCTTCACCTGTTGCAATTCTGCCATTTTTTCTTTGTACCGCTTCCTTAGTGTGTTTGATATGGTGATGAGCTGTACCATCAGGGTGCCAGTCTTTCCCTCAGCTTGTGTGGTGATCTGATCGGCATAATCCAGCACAACTTTTGCCACCTTCTTCTTCTTCATATGTCCCTTGATGTGCTCTACAGATGCCCTTTGGTACTGTGTTGCAAAGTCATTTTCTTTTGCTTTTCCTCATCCAGGTACAAGTTTCAACCTCTTTGTTTATGGAGAAGCCTCTCTCCACTGTTGCTTGGCCGTGCGATAGGGATAAAAACTTCTTACAAAACTCCCATAGCTCAGAGTAGCATTTGGTCTGGAAAGCATGATGGAGGAAGACATCCACCCTTGTCTCAGTGGGTTGGTAAGAAAGGAAGGTGTCATTTCTACACTCAAACTCAAACTCAAATTTATTTATATAGCACATTTAAAAACAACCTCAGTTGACCAAAGTGCTAAACAGGCTATGCAATATAAATACAATCAGTAATTAATAATAAGTTAAAAACAAAAACATAGGCCTATTAAAATAAACAATACAACATCATATAAGGCCAGAGAGAAGAAATGTGTTTTCAAAATGGATTTAAAATGCTCCAGAGTCTGGGCAGCTTTATATGTAAAGGCTGTTCCACAGGTTAGGACCTGCCACTGAGAAGGCTCTATCGCCTTTACTTTTGAGCCTGGATCTCGGAACCTCCAGCAATAATAGATTTGTAGACCTCAATGCTCTTGCTGGAGTTTGAGGCTGTAAAAGCTCAGTCAAATAAGCTGGTGCCATGCCATTAAGACTATTAAAAACAAACAAAAAAAAAAACATTAAAAATTTAAACTGGATCCTGAAAAGGACTGGAAGCCAGTGTAAGGAGGCCAGTACAGGTGTGATGTAATCACGCAGTTTCTTTCTCTTAATAGCAAGATTAATGAAGTTCTCATGTTACAGACTGGGACCAGTATCCAGGGGCATCTGGACAGCTTCACAGAAAGCCTTCAACCCTACCTGCTTGCCATGGGGGCTCGGAGGGGTGATTCACAAGTACTTCATTATGATTGACAAACATGCAATACCTTGTAAGTCACCCGACTCCCTTGCCTGTTTTGATGAGCTTTTCAAAGTTCATTTTGTCTTCGGCATCTCGTACAACCTGGATCTGGCAAATATGTACAACTTCTTGCAACCCACCATTTATGACATAGATGTTGCTACCACTAAGGTGAATTCCAGGGTTGCAGAGTTGAGGGCTTGGATGCTGCATTGAGTTGATACAAAGATGTTGTGTTTCATTTGCGAAAGCTCTCAGTCAAATGCTAATTCCCTGATAAAGCACCTAAAGTTGATCCACAGACTTTGCCCAGGAAAGACACTTCGTCTTAAATGTGGTCAGGCTGGTTGTTCGCAAGTTTATGGCACTTTTTCTGGGTTTAGAAAGCGTCTCAATAAAGCGCATGAACCTTGTTCCGATCCTGGTGAAGGGCCCTCTACATCTGAAGATTTAGCAGAAAGTAATTTTCTCCTTGACTTTCCATCAAGGAGTTCTCCCTCTGACCCAGTCCTTCTCAAAAAGAGTCTTGTAGACAGCTGTGCTACAACAGTAGCCAAACTTAAAGTGGCAAGCGTAGGTGAATCAATCATTAACTCTTAAATTTCAATGGAAGAGATTGTTGCTGATATCCATAATCAAGCACAAGAATCTGTGAAGCATTGTCTGTCTTTACAGGAGCCTGTCAAAAGTGACACTGAGCGAGAAACTGATCAGTGTTTTGAAAAGATGGAAAATCCTTTTGGTGTCTTAAATTCTGAAAGTAAAAGGAGGCAGTATTTTACTGAGAAGTGGGGAAGGGTAGACCCAGCTGAATATGTTCTAGGTACAAGATTTGATACTCTGCGCAAGTGAACTACTGGAGCATATGATCAGGTTATTGTTACTGATAAATTTGTTGACATGCCAATTTTGCAAACATTGCAGTTTATTTTCAGACACCCTAATGGAGATTATGCAGACTGATTCCATTTCAAAAGAAAATCTTATTAATGGAAATCTTTTCAAGAGTCATGCTCTTTTTTCCAAACTGGAGGAAATCAATGAATGATTGAATGATTCAGCTTTTCTATGATGAGTTTGAAACTGCAAATCCCCTGTGATCAAAACAGGGATTACATAAATTGGGAGCAATCTATTTCACCTTGCAGAATTTTTTCGCCAAAGTACAACTCAAGTCTGCTTAATATTCATTTGGTCACTTTATTTCCTGGCCAAGAGATTAAAACATATGGCTTTTCTAAAATACTTGATCCAGTTGTGCAGGATATCAAAATACTGGAGAGGGATGGAATTAGGTTCCACGTGTATGATCAGCCAGTGTATGGCTGAATGTGATGAAGATTCACCAAAGATAATTATGCGAACTCGAGCACTCACGGTTATTGTTGAAATGTGCTCAAAATGTTCAAAAAATACTTATACACACACTGAAATCACTTAATCAAGTTTTATTTTGAAAAACAAATCAAATACAGTGCACAATGCACTTTCTGCCTAACAGAAAGTCTAGCATGTTTGATTTTCTTTTTGTTGTTCACGATTACTCACATCACAGCCGTCACTTTGACCAATAGAAACAGAGTTGTACGACAGCAACACCCCAGCCTTTTTAATGTTTCCTCTGGGGATGTAACCACACAGAGTAAAAAGGAAACAGCAGAGGCACTTTGTCAACCTGCTGAGTACTGTCATTAGCATCAAGCTAGCAAACAGTGTTATTTCTTCATAATGGAGACGGACATAAAGTAATAACATTAACAAATAGCGGTGGGGCTTTTACTCACCACAACTGCAGAGGCTCCCAGCTTCATTTGAAACAAACTACATTATAGACAGTCTGGTATTTATTATTCCCTCTGTATCTTTATATTTTTACTTGTTAGCCTATCCGCTCCCGTTGGCTTGATAAAGTTAATGCATCGCGCCGTCACTTCAAACGCAACGCTTCCTGAATTTGTTTCAGATTAAAAGCCCCATATAACCCTCAGCTGAGAGAATCCATTTTCTAAATAGGCTTTTATTATGAAACATTTGTAGGAAATGGTTGTAGAGGATTCAGTGACTTGTATGTTTGCGTATGGTACTTCAAAAGTGAAGTGAAGTGTTACCCCCTTCGCGGAGACTTTTTTCTGCATTTTCTGCAGACAGGATGACTATCTCCAATTAGTTTCCCTTCAGCATCCTTATAAAAACCCAAAATACATCCAGACTTCAGACTTTGTCCTTTTACAGGGGGAAAAAATCCCTGGAGCACTGTCCGTGCGGATGCCTCCCGCCATGTTGTCAGAGGCCAAACATAGCAAACTGTGCACGCGTGCCTGTGTCTGAGTACTGCTGCTGCTTTTCCAGGCAATGAGCAGTATCAATGTTTGTTTTTCAAAGTGCAGTAATCAAACACGGTTTTAATGATAATTAAAATTTGAAACGGTAATACTAACCGTCGGGAATTTTACCGTGGTTTATCATTTTACCGGTAATCGTTACATCCCTATGCAGAACCCTGCCAAAAAATGGAGAGAAATCCCAGTCTTCCCCATGTGATGGGTGTTAAATGTTCTTATATTCTAAATTCCTTGCAGTACTTCAATACATGAGACAATTTCTCTGTCGATGTTATGCATGATATCTTGGAGGGAGTGGCACAATATGAAAGGAAACTGTTAATACTGCACTTGATAGACAACTACACAACATCAAAGGAAACAGACAGGATAATTAAGAGCTTTAACTATGGAGCAAAACAACAAACCTCCTGGACTGATGTTAGGAGAGGACTGAAATGACTTGGGGTTAAATTCCATCCAATCCTGGTGTTTACTTCGCAATCTGCCACTTATCCTTGGAGACTTCATCCAAATGATCAACATTGGTATTTGCTACTGGAGTTGCTTCAAATAGTAAACATTGTGTTTTCTCCAATGTTATAAAGGGTATTACTATTTATTTGAAGCACTTGGTTGCAGAACACCACAGGTTATTCAAGCATTTGTTTCCAAACAAGAGGCTGCTACCAAAGCATCATTTTATGGTGCATTGCCCTACATGTATTCTTAAAATTGGACCACTTTTACATAGCTGGTGCATGCACTATGAGGCAAAGCACAATTTCTTTAAAAAAAAAAAAAAAAACCAATTAAAAAGCAACATTGGCAAATAAACACCAAAATCAAATCGCAATACAGTTGGCAGACATTTGACTCCAACAGAGTAATGATCGGTCCAGGTGTAATGTTGTCTAATGTGATGGACTGGGGCTGTGAGATAGCTGAGGTACTCTTCAGGTGCCAATTAACACCAAGGTTTTAAAAGTTAGATGTGCCAAACACCATGGAAATATGTATCGTGCAGGTTTAGTTGTTTGCCTTAAAGCCCTTGGTGAGATGCCAGTTCTTCATAAAATCCATCACGTTGTTGTTAAAGATGACATGTTACTGTTGGTTACATTTGCACTATAAACAATTTGTCTTGATGAGCATTTTAATGCATTGAAAGTTGTGTGTACAACAGAGGGACCTCATGTTGTTGATGTTAAAGAGCTGCTCTGTTACAAAGCATTTGACATACAGATGTCATACAGTCGTAATGATTCAAGCTTGTTTATTGTCCCATACTGTTTCCTGTGATTTTTTTTAAATGAGCACTGTAGACTCTTTAACCAAAATGCATTAATCTATGTATTATTAAAGGCTGAACAGAGGCCAAAATTGTACTTTACACAGGCCATGATTTTAGTTGTGATTTATATTTTCTGGAAACAGTTATGAATGTCACTGTCACAAGTGTTTGCACATCTTGAATTTTGAATAATAAAGTGCATTTGGAAACTGAAATTTCTGATTTATTGACTTTTTCAGTTTAATCTTCCAGTGTAGAGTTATGATTTGTAATTTTATCTGAAATACAATTCGTGTATGTTCGTTAGTGAAATACAATCTGCCTTGAGTGAAATACTATTGAGTGAAATGGTAGTAGAGTAGTTTTCATTTTATACTGCATAGGCAGCAGGGCATTAACAGAAAAGTCGATTT
Organism: Epinephelus fuscoguttatus; assembly: GCF_011397635.1. Lineage (NCBI taxonomy): Eukaryota > Metazoa > Chordata > Actinopteri > Perciformes > Serranidae > Epinephelus > Epinephelus fuscoguttatus. The sequence goes on along the minus strand of NC_064765.1, from coordinate 38,605,882 downwards.
GTCGACGTGTCGACGTCAGTGGCACAAGTCGACACCTCCCGGGAAGAGTCGACAAGTCCTGTGTTTTTTCCCTCTCTATCTCTCTGTGTGTGTGCTTGTGTACAGAATGCAAACGCTGCCTCTGAACGTACGCGGAACGGACTCCGCGGAGGTCCGCGCGGACTCAAAGCGGACGTCTGCAAGCCCTGTGCGCGCAAAGCTCAGATTTTACGACTGCACGGACTCCGCTCCGCGCACCAGTGATTACTCGATATGTATTTTTCACATTGCGGGGATTTTTCACGGACATTTTTACAGGAAACTACAATGCGGACGTGCGCTCGACTATGAAAGCCCGAATGACTGCGGACATTTCTCTCGGAGTCCGCTCCGCTTATAGTACGCCCGAGTATGTTCGGGCCTTGAGAGTGACAGACACACATCACATGTGTGGAGATACTTCACTTTCCTCCACCGCGTCAATGTGATGACGTCATCAAATGACTTGTCAACTCTACTTAGACTTTATTGACAGATAAGTCGACCTGAAAAAAAATCAAAGTCGTTAATGCCCTACTACATAGAGTAAATTATCATCATGTAGAGTTAAATACTAACACTAAATAGAGTAAAACATTACTCTACTCTGAGTAGCACAGGATATGGCATGTCAACTTTTAAAACACAAGGGTTCACAACAGATGGGCAGAAACAGAAGATCTACCCAGTTGCAGGTAGTTTTCACTCGACCTCTCCAGGACAGAATTCTCATTCAAATGTGAAAATCCTGTTTGCAATTTCATTTTTAAATAAAGGTTGCTGCTAAATTTAAAAGTCAATTCCACATTGAATTTAATTATCATAATGAAAGTGCTGCTTTTGAGTGCACTGAAAATTATCATTATTATTAGAAGTAATAATGCATTTTCCAATTTCCATAGTTGACCAAGTGACTCAAAAAGGGAGAAAATGCTAAATAATATCTGGGTTAAAGCTGCTGTAAATTGCATTGCACCTAACAGTACCTTGAAGGACAGCATTTTTGAGGGGATCTTGTGAGCTGGTAGCCTGATCCTGTCATTAGGGAAATTAGATAGGCCTATGGGCCAGGCTCACTCCATCCACACTGATAAAAGCTTTCTGTTCTGCTCTGTTCATTTTTTGTGGTGAGCTACTGTAGATGCCTGAATCTACTGTTGAAAACGTGCCATCTCCTGCATGTGTGTTACAACAGTTGACAGTGCCACGCAGGGTTAGCAAATGAGCCACAGATTTATTTCATATAGTTTTAAGGAACTATATTAACATATTTTCCTTTTTGTTGGGAGGCCGTTTTGAAACATTGCAGGCATAAACAGTCCCATGCACATGTGAGTAGCGCACCTGTGTTGTCTATGCAGAAGTGTTGTACAAAGTAAGGTTTTTAGCAAAAATGCATGTGTTTGTGAAGTACTGAGCTGGATAAATGAGACTTGGATTATACTGCACAGGTTGTGTGAGAGTGTGTAAACAGATGTTTTGGTATAGTTTTGCTGCTGTTAAATGTGGTCCCAATAACTTCATCAAGAATTTTCTCAGTGTTTGGATTCTTTGCTCACCGAAGAGGCATGCAAGAAAAAGTTTCCCTCACAAATTCAGTGGAACACGGTGAGTAATTGATATACATAGAATAGTATAGGATAGAAAGAACTTTATTTATCGCCGACTGGAAATTTAGCTGTCCAGCAGCTCATAAAAGACAAAAAACAACCACACTTCCCCTCATCAACAACAACACAGTGGTATTAAAATAGACAAAATAAAATACGTAAAAATAAGTGCACAAATAGAAATTAAATTAAAATCAAACTGTCCATTCCACAGTCCAGTCAGCTGTGGCTAATGTGATGTGTGTAAGTGTGTGTGTGACTAGATTCAGGAGGTGTTCAACAGTCAAATGGCCATGGAGATGAGGGATCCCCTGAAACTCTTTGTTTCTGCAGTGAGATGAGCCGACTGCTGCAGCTGCTCCTCTGTCGCTCCAGGAGGCTGTGGAGAGGGTGTCTGCTATTGTCCAATATAGCTTTCAGTTTGTTCAATGTGCCCTCTCCACCACAGTTCTTAGTGGGTCCAGTCTCCTGCTTAGCACTGCGCCAGCTTTTTTAACCAGCTTGTCCAATTGCTTGGTGCTGCTTCCCCAGCTCACTGCAGTGTAGAAGAGTGCAGTGGCCACCACTGTGTGATAGAACATGGTCAACATCTCCACACACACACACACACACACATCAAAAGACCTTAGTGTCCCCAGGAAGAACAGGCGGCTCTGCCCCTTCCTGTAGAGGACTTCAGTATTAAAGGACCAGTCCAGCATATCATCCAAGAGGACCCCCAGATGTTTGACGGTG